>NC_143483.1:11183510-11353510 GCF_027475165.1 Benincasa hispida
CATCAAAACCATCATTTTGAGTTTATACTTCCTAAATGACTTCCCAAACGCCTAACACCTTGGCTCATGCATCCAAGCATGTTGTCCCCTTAGGGTATGTGTTTACCCTGTCTCTCCTAGGAATTCTTGGTGCAAATTTCTCCTAAGTGGTTATCTTATGCTCTATTCTTGCCCTTCATATGCTTTCACATAGCCTTCTATGCATCCACAATACTTCCTAGGCATCCAACCTTCAAACTTTAAGGTTTACCTACTTATTGTGTCATATGCTATCCAACACTAAGCCAAATTTCCACTCTGGTCCTCTTATGCGTTCGCTACCTTCTTGCTATGCGTCCAACCCTAGTTTTCTCACTTAGTTGTGTATAGTTCAATGCATGATTGTCCAACACTTAACCATTTTTCCCTCATGCGTTAACCTAGCTCTAGACATAAAAAAAAATGGTTCTTCTTACCCTAGCATGCATCCAAGTGAGCCTATTCTTGTCCAAACATGCGTCCAAAACTCCTACAATTCAGTATACTTCCAACTCAAGGGTGACTCATCCAATACTTAGTACTTAGTCCAAATTCCTTATTCTTCCTTGGACTAGGCATTCACCTCGTCTTTCCAACACTTGAATTCTAACTCCTAGATCAATCACATGTCTCCAATACTTAGAAATTTTCTTAAGTACTAATACTTCCTTCAAGGTACTTAGCCAATCTTTTTCTTTCAAGGCTTTTGAGTCTGAAATCTTTTATTAACCTAAGAAATTCTGTGAGGACTCGGATGTCACATGAATGCTATGAATTTTAATAATAATCATGGTTGAGGTCGTGGTCATGATCAAGGTCGTGACCCTGACAGAGGAAGAAATAATTATTGTTTTTGTAGTGGTCGTTCTAATCATTCAAATTTCAAAAGAACCATACCAAATGATGATCACAAAGAAAAACTCCAAAAGATAAGAATCCAAAAGATAAGAATTCAAAAAGTGTTGAAAATAAGATGCAGAATGATTGGACATTGCTCACGTACCTGTCGTACGTCAAAACACTTAGTTGATCTCTATCAAGATCCCTAAAGGAAAAAGAGAAAAATGTGGAAGCAAATTTTGTATACAAGGATAATAATATATATTATTTGACCCATCCCATATGACAAATTTGGATGTGACGGACTTCTTTGAATCTTCTGAAGAGAAGAATGACACAGTTGAAAATATCTAAACTTAATGTTGTTTTTTTTATCCATCTTCATCCTTTTTTTCTCTTAGTACATGTTAGATTTTGTATATTTCAAGTGTTTTTTTTTCTTATTGTAATTATTTTATTTTAATGAAGAAACCTGGATTATTTTCATATGTTGGGTGACTAAAAAATGAGTAAAAAAAATCTATGTCTGGTAGACAGTACAACTAGATGTACAATACTTATAAATAGAAAATATTTTTTCAAACTGACAATGTTGAAAGCAAAAATCAATACAATATCGGATTCTGCAAACGTAATCGAAAAGTTTGGAAAAAAAATATTATTTTTCCTAGAGGAACAAAATTTACAATTGACAATACATTGTTCTCTAGTCAATCAAAGAGAAATCTTCTTAGTATTAAAGATATATGTTGTAATGTTTATCATATTGAGACTGATAGAAAGAATAATATGGAGTATTTTTCTAGCATATCTACTGTCTCATATGAAAAACATATACTGGAAGAGTTGTCTGCTCTATCTTCTAGATTATATTATACTCATATACGAGTAATTGAAACATAAGCAACAATGAACTCGAAGTTCATGAATCCAGGCATATTTACAATTTGGCATGACAGATTAGGTCATCTAGGGTCTATAACGATGAGAAGAATTATTGAGAATTCAAATGGACACCCATTGAAGAGCCAGAAGATTCTTCAATTTAATGAATCATCATGAGATGCTTGCTCTCAATGCAAATTAATCATTAGACCAACACCAATCAAAGTGGGGACTGAATCACCTACATTTTTAGAACGAATTCATGGTGATATATGTGGACCTATTAACCCACCAAGTGGACCATTTAAATATTTTATGGTATTAATAGACGCATTCAATAGATGGTCACGCGTGTGTTTATTATCAAGTCGAAATCTTGCATTTGTAAGATTACTTGCTCAAATAATTAAGTTAAGAGCACAATTTCCTAATTATACAATTACGACCATTCGTCTTGATAATGCTGGTGAATTTACATCCCAAGTTTTTGATAATTATTGTATGTCAATTGAGATCAGTGTTGAACATCCTGTAGCTCATGCTCATATACAAAATGGTTTAGCATAATCATTCATAGTTAATTGCCAGATCATTACTTCTGAGAGCTAAGCTTCCTACATCTGTATGGGAACATGCTATTTTGCATACAACGTCAGTTGTACGCATTAGGCCAATAGCTTATCATAAGTACTCGCCTGTAATTAGCTTATGATCATGAGCCAAATATTTCCCATTTGAGAGTTTTTTGCTGTACATTATATGTTCCAATTGCTCCACCACAACGTACTAAGATGCATCCTCAAATGAGGTAGGAATATATATTGGGTATGATTCCTAATCAATTATTAAATATCTTGAACCCTTGACGGGTGATGTATTTACTGCACGATTTGCTAATTGTCATTTTAATGAGACAAATTTTTCAACATTTGAGGGAGGAATTAAGAAATTGGAAAAATAGATTACATGGAATGTATCGTTATTATCTCATTTAGATCTCCGTACAAATCGATGTGAACTTGAAGTTCATAAGATAATTCATTTGCAAAATATAGCAAATTAGTTACCAGATGCATTTATAGATGTAAAGAAAGTAATTAAGTCACATATACCAGCTGCAAATGTTCCATCGAAAATTGATATCTCAACACAGTAAGTTGTCACTAATGAGTCTGGAACACGCTAGAAGTGTGGTAGACCAGTGAGTTCCAAAAATAAAAATTCTCAAAAAAAGAAAAATAATTAATAGTCAAGAAGACTTCGTTGAGGATGTAAATACCCATAAAGAAATTCATGACATGACTAATGAGGAAGGTGGAATACATAAATATAATAATGAGATTTCAATAAACTATGCAATGACGGGAAAAAGATGGAAATGAACTCATGTAGTTATTGATAACATTTTTGGGCATAATGTTACTTTTGATATTATATCCAAAAATGAGGTTTCTGAACCAAAATCTTTTGAAGAGCGTTGACATAGAAAAGATTGGCTTTAGTGGAAAGAAGCAATTGAGGAAGAATCAAACTTACTTTCAAAACGTCAGGTTTTTGGACCAGTAGTCCAAACACTAGAATGTGTCAAACCTGTGGGAAACAAACAGGTATTTATGAGGAAAAGAAATGCAAATAATGAGGTCATAAGATATAAAGTAAGACTAGTTGCACAAGATTTTCACAAAGACTTGGTATTGATTATGAGGAGATGTATTCTCCGGTGGTGGATGCAATTACACTAAGATATTTAATTGGTTTGACTGTGTATGAAAGTCTAAATATGCATCTTATAGATGTAATCACAACATATTTATATGAATCTCTTGATAATGATATCTATATGAGAATCCCAGAAGGATTTAAGGTACTTGAATCATATAAATCAAATTCCTAGGAATTGTATTCAATGAAGTTACAGAGATCGCTATATGGATTGAAACAATCAGGATGAATGTGGTACAATCGCCTGAGTGGATATTTGTTAAAAGAAAGATATCAAATAATCCAATTTGTCTATGTATTTTTATAAAGTAATCATAGTCAGGATTTGCTATTATAATTGTCTATGTTGATGATTTAAATATAATTAGAACTCTTGAAGAACTTTCAAAGGCAATAGAATATTTTAATAAAGAATTTGAGATGAAATATCTCGAAAAAAACAAAATTTTGCCTTGACTTGCAAATTGAGCATTTAGCAAATGGGATATTTGTTCATTAGTCAACTTATACAGAAAAAGTTTTGAAAAGATTTTATATGGACAAAACACATCCATTGAACATTCCAATGGAAGTTCGTTCACTTGACGTGAAGAAAGATATATTTTGACCTCGAGATGATGATGAAGAATTTCTTACTTCTGAAGTGCCATATCTTAGTGTAATTGGTGCACTTATGTATCTTGATAATAATACAATACCAGATATTGCATTTTCAGTAAATTTATTAGCAAGATATAGTTATTTTCCAACAAAAAGACATTGAAACGGAATTAAACATATATTTCATTATCTCCGAGCAACGATTGACATAGGTTTGTTTTATTCAAATAAATCAGATTTTGATCTAATAGGTTATGCATATTCTAGATATTTATTTGATCCACACAAAGCTAGATATCAAACAGATTATCTGTTCACATATGGAGGAACTGCTATATCATGGTGATCGGTGAAATAGACCATAATAGCTACTTTTTCAAATCATGTTGAAATTCTTGCAATTTATGAGGCTAGTCGAGAATATGAATGGCTAAGATTAATGACTCAACACATTCGTAAAACATATGATTTGTCTTCTAGTAAAAATCTTCCAACGATATTATACGAAGACAACATAACATGCATATTCCAAATAAAGGGAGAATATATTAAACGAGATAGAACAAAACATATTTCACAGAAACTTTTCGACATCACTGTACAACAAATTTGTTCGAAAGATAATCTGACAGACTTATTTACAAAGGCATTACCTACCACAATCTTTGAAAAGTGGTGCACAACATTGGAATGTAGTGACTCAGAGATCTCAAGTGACGTTTCCATGAGTGGGAGTAAATATGTTAAGAGTATCATATTATATGAAATATATACTCTTTTTCCTTCACTAGGAGTTTTTTCCAGTGGGTTTTTTCCTAATAAGATTTTAACGAGACATATTTCCTAAGGGGGGTATTATAAATATGTTAAATTAGGTGTAATGTAGATGCCCATTATTAGTGTCCATTGGCCATGTGTTACTTATCTATTACCGCATGTGTTGTTCATGTGTCTCAAGATTACACACTATTAATGTCCATGTAATCCACCTCCTATTTATCAAATTGGCTATAAATAATGGTATTTTGTGGGTTTTGAAAGACACATTGGGCAAAATTCATGAAAATTGGAGAAAGTGGAGAATTTAGAGAAAATTCTTATTTTATATTTTGTTAATTCATATATTATGTTTAATTTATTTTATTATTATAGTATATTATCTTCATAATTATATTCTTGTTGTGTGTGGTTGTGCTTCTCAAATTTACAACAATAACAAAATATATAAGTTGCTCATTTCCCAACTTACCTTTGGTTAAATAAATGAAGAAAAATTCTTTACTATGCTTTTTTGTGTGCCTAAAAAGCTAAGCCCATAGACCATGAAGGCCCACTTCCTTACAAGCCCCTCTCTAGTTCTATTCCCCCACTATCTCCAATTTCAAATAAATTTCCTTTTCTTTCTTCAAATATATATAATTAAATTTAAAAACAATTCAATAGATAGAACATTGTATTGGTTGATTTTTCACTCCGACTAAAGCTTTTTTTTTTTTAAAAAAAAAAAATTGTCATTTCCAATTTTATTATAGAGTTATTTAAGTCCTACTTGGTAATCATTTTCATTTTTGTTTTTTAGTTTTTGAAAATTAAGTGTATTTCCTCCTATTTTTTTACAATGATTCGCATATTTCTTAATTACAATGATTGAATTCTTAGCCAAACTCCAAAAATAAAAATGAGTTTTTAAAAGCTACTATTTTTTTAGTTTTCAAAATTCGACTTGTTTTTTTAAACCATTAGCAAAAAAGTAGATAATAAAGGAAGAAATTTGGAGCTAGAAGTAGTGTATATAGACTTAATTTAAAAAAATAAAAAATCAAATAGATACCAAATGAGACCTTAATTTTATTCTGGAATGATTTTTATGACTTCCTTAACCCGCGTAAGAATTTTGACAAATACATGCAATATTATTTTTCAAATTCAGTATATAATATTACTTACTACCTTTTACTTCATGTCAAGTATTCCTTAATAACTTTATGAAAAAGATGGTGTATTATTTTTATGCTCAAAATTAAACCCCAACTAAAACAAGTCCAATTTACTTAACCAAAATAAAACTAGGCTTTAGATAAACTTAAATCCAACCAAACTCAAACAATAATTTAAGTAGTCTTAATTAGAAAGGTAAGTCATTAGCTAGAAATTCTAACTATTCTTATAATTCACCTATTTATATAATTAGGAAATAAACAAACACGTAGACTTTTTTTTTTTTTTTAAATGTATTGTAATTAAAGTATAAGGTGGAGAATCAAACTTCAGATCTCGAGGTCGATAGTACAAGCACTATGCCAGTTGAGTTATGCTCTTGTTGGCAACAGACACGTAGACTTGATTACAACTAATTTAATTTATAGATCTATGACTTCTAATTCGTTCTAATCAAAATTCTAGGTCCATCATCACTAAACTATTCCAAATATTCTTTATGTATATATAACTTACATTTGATAAGAACTATATATATAGTGTGAAACAAACAAGCTTGACCAACCATTGTAGAGTACTTGAAATAGAAATTAAATTTGTAGACCTAAAACCCTGGCCCAAAACAGCTCCAAACATTTTTATGCCCAAAGTTAACTAGTTGTTAGATGATACAATTAAATTTGTTTTTACTCATTAGCTTAAGTTTTTTGATCGATCAGTGATTTAAGATAGTATCAAAATAGGTTGCTTTAGGATGTCCTAAATTCAAGTTCTTGTAACGTTATTTCCTCCCAATTATTATTTATCTCTATGTGAGCTAGCTGGATATTGCAAAACAAAGAGAAAAAGGTGAGAATTAAAAGTGAAATTTTTTTAGGGTTAGAGAGAGAAAAAATAGATGTAATGGTGTGGTGGAGCCCAAGAAAGAGAGAGAGGAAGGGGATAATTGAGAAAGAAGGGTAGGGGTGTGGTCTTCTGGTGAGAGGGCATAAGTCTTAAATGCCTATGTTTTTGGTTTCAATCCTCACATGTTTCTACCTCATTCAACTTGTCTACATCTCATCTTCTTTTCTCTAACCTCCCCACCACCATTTTTTTTAATATATATAAAAAATTTATTTAGGAGTTTTATATCCATTTAATCTCGGGACTAATAAGTGTATCAATTTAAATTTGTATACCTTTCTCTAAATTTTGTTTGACCAATATCATGTGAAACTTATAATTTGAGTCAATTAAACTCCTAAAGTCCCGTTTGGTAACTATTTCGTTTTTTGTTTTTTGTTTTTGAAAATTAAGCCTATTTCCTTCCCACTTCTTACAATGATTTGTATCTTTCTTAAGTACAATGATTGCACTCTTAACCAAATTCTAAAATTAAAAAAAAAATTCTAAAAGTTATTTTTTTAATTTTCAAATTTTGGCTTTTTTTTTAAACCATTAATAAAAGTCAGATAACAAAGGAAGAAATTTGGAAGTAGAAGTAGAGTCTATAGGCTTAATTTTCAAAAATAAAAATAAAAAACTAAATCGTTACCAAACATGGCCTAAGTTTTCATAAGCCAATCAATTTATACTCTTCATTACCATTACCTTTGGAAATCATCCATACATTACCTCTAAAACGTGTGTAGTATTGAGTTGTATGTCTTAAAATTCGCAGTTTGTAATGTTAAACATTTTCTATTATCAATAAAGATGTTATTGACATTTATTCAATAAAACTATTATTGAATAGGTAAATTGTACTTGTATGTAAATCCAATAAATTAAGATCCATGTCTATTACATAAATACTTGAACTTTATGTGGAGACATAAAAATGGATCAAGTTCGAGTAAATAGCCAAAACGGTTTATAATATATGAATAAGGTTGGGTATCTTATTCTGGTAACACTATCGGATGCGACTCACTTTGTAGATAGTACAACCAATGTGATCCTGAATCGTTTATGTAAAGACATGCGAGTGGATGCGTCTTATGCAATGAGTTTGTATAAGACATGGACCAAGAAATAAGTCACTCTTACTTTATAACGTTGTTTACTATTTAAGACTGACTGTTTCAAATCGATACCCTAAGTAACTCGACTTGAATCCTGAGTTAACTATGAACTTCTGTTTATTCGGAATTATCTTTAGATTTACATAGGTGAGGGTTGGCTTAAAAATGTCGGCTCAATAAACCTCCCATTTCAGGGGTAAGATCGGGTAGATAGCTGAGGACATAGAGTGCAAAACAGAATTCACTCCCACCCAATTCAGAGATAGTAGAGAGGTTGTTCTCTTAAATACCGATTCTAAGTCTTGAACAAGGGGTTCCACCCTCTCATTGGCACGCGAGGGATTCGGTTTAGTGATTGGATCACAAACCTATTGTTCATTAAAGGATCAGTGAGACTTAAGGAGTAAGATGTAATTTCGGGGGTAAAACAACTTTAGACTTAACCGTTATTACGAACAACCTGTAAATAGTCCATTTATTGATTATGGTTAAATTAGGTGGATAGAAATATATCTATAATGAAGATAGTGCAACTACTGAGCTATAGTGGTGTTTTTTGGTAGTTAACGAATATTGATTAATTCGGTTTAAAGAGTTTAGCCAATTAATCTTAAATCGTTGGAGCTCATGATCTATAGGTTCATAAGGTCCCTTTACTAGCTCGTAACATATTAAACCTTGGATTAGAATATTGAGTGAATTTGAAGTGTTCAAATTCAGTTTGAGGTTTCAATTTGAAGTGTTCAAATTTCAATTTAAAGTTTGAATATTGAAGTGTTCAATTTCAATTTAGGGTTTGCATATTTATATTTGATATAATTAAACGTTTAATTTTGTTGAAATTAAACATAATTGGAGAGTTTAATATATTTAAATATTGATTACATGAATAGAGATTCATGTTTCAACTAGGTGTTTTATTAATCTAATATTTGGTATTAAATTATTAATTAATTAATTAAATTAAATTAAATTAAATTAAATCAATTTCAACTTAGAAATTCAATTTTAGAATTTTTTTTTGTTTAATTTAAATAAGTTACAATTAAATTAAATTAAGTTTGAAAATGGGTTTTAGTGGATTTATCCAAGTTTTAGACTTTTTAGTGGATTTTTCTTCCTAAATCAACACCTAGCCCACTTCCTCTAATGCCATTTTGAAGTGTCAAATGACTCAAAGAATTAGTGCTTGCATGTTTATGTTGAATAAATACTTCAATTTTTGAAATTGAAGTAAATGAAATTATGAAATTTTGGAAATTTCTAAAAAATTTCTTTGAACTCCCAAACCCTCTCCAAACTTCTTCTAATTCTCTCTCAATTCAGAGATCCACAACTCAAATCCAAGGTTGAGAATACTAGAGAAGATTCTTTCGGTGGTCTACTGTAAATTTGAAGGTCAAATTCGTGGAGAGCAGAAGGATTAAGGTGGAATTTTTCAAAGGTAATGAACCGAAACCTTTGTATGTGAAAAACTATTTTAAACAAGCTTGTAACTCAAATTAAGTGTAATTAGAGTGCTTAATGATTCTGTTTCCTTCCGCCATATGCATGTTTACTCCATCATGTAGACTTCTTCAAATCTTGGTTTTGACAAAATGGACAATTAGAGTAAATGCATAAAACGGCGATTCTCAAAGAAATTTATGACTTAGAGTCTAAATCGATCCATTTATTTAATTGATATAATTACAAGTTCACCTAAGGTTTTTTTTCAAAACAAAACGTACTATAAAGTGTAAATTGATAAACTTATAAAAGTTTAGAGTTTAAATTAATACAATTCTAGTTCATGGCTTAAGCTGATACAACTCCTAAAATTTTGGGAGTATAAATTAATTTTTTCCCCTTATTTTCAGGGATAATTGCAAATATAACTATCAAGCCTAAAGTATTTACAAATGTAGTACAATGAACAAGAATTTACAAATATAACAAAATTTATACATAGCTCTCAGAGTCTATTGGTGGTAATTCTATTAGCGATAGAATCTATCATTAATAGGAGTCATCATTGTTAGATTTTGCTATATTTATAATTCTTTATAAATATTTCTATTCACATAATTATTAGCCTTAAAAGTGCTACCTATTATAGTTATATTTTTTTATTAGGTATATATAAATTTTTAAAAAATAACGAACCTCCCCATATCTTTACAATAATTTCTCATTACATATCTAAATTTCCTTGAATTTGCTTTTGTTTTCGGAAAAAAAAAGAACATTCGATATTTTACACTCAAGGTTAAATCTATGAACAAACACAATCATGTACCTTGTCAAAATAGGTACATGATATGTTATAACTACAAAAATTTTACTCTGCTCAAATAAAAAAATGGATATATTTAGTACATACTATTATTCTTGTTATATGTTTTTTTTATTAATTACTTTATATATATGTCTATCTTTAGTGTTATATTGTACTACGATAAGATAAAATTCACAAATGATGCATCAGCTCAATTTAAATTTCATTTTAATTGTTAAAAGAAACATATTATGGTTGGATATATATATATATATATATAGAAAATTTTTACTTATAGAGAAAATGTCAAACTATTTACAGAAATAGTAAAAAGAACATTGTCTATCAATGCCTATCATATAGTACAATGATAAACTTCTATAAGTTTCTATCACTATTAGATTTTATATCCGTCTCTAATCAAAGAAGATTAACTTTTGTTATTTCGTATATATAGTTCCATTTATTTTTTTATTTTTAAAAATCTACTTATATATAGAGAGATTGAGAGGATGAAAATCTATCTACTTTTAACCAAATGTTATAATGACTCATTAGGGTAGAACCTCTCTGACCTACCTTTCAAATAATTATATCAAGTTCTTAACTAGGGTAATTATTGATTTAGTGGAAATTATTGTATTTTCATCTTCTGTAATAAATAAATGTATAGTATCTTAAATGCTAAAAGAACCACATTTTAATTATTGACAATTAAAAATTAGAAATTAGATTTTTACTTGCTCTTTTGCAGCTATTATCTTTGCTTCTTTACATACCCTTTCTTTTATGACCCCATTTATTGTTCAAAATATTTATAGATTATGTTTGGTAGTGTTTTTCTATTTTGTCACAAAAAAAAAATATATATATATATTTATAAAGTGAAAAAAGTATATTGTAAAGTAACCTTTTATTTTTTAATCTAAAATTTAAGAGAACTAAGAACAATAAATTATTAAATTATGTAAAAGTAATCATAGTTCAACTGATATATAAATGTATTTTTGATCAAGAGTTTTACGGTTCAATCTCCATCTTTATTGTATTAAAAAAATAATTTTTTTACTTTAAACATTTCTATTTCTTTTGGAAAAAAAAACACATTTGGAAAGCATATTACTTTATTTTTTTCTCAATAAAAATTCAAAAAAAAAAAAAAAAAAAAACTCACCAAATAGGCTCTTAATTTTTTTTTTTTTTTTTTGAACAAACCTTAACATTTCATTACTAAAATCAAATTGCAAAATGATGCTATCCTGTCTAATAGATTAAACAAGATCAAATAAGCTATTAGTGTTACGTTCTTTTGTATGAAATTAGATTAGTAGGTAAATTATGAATTTTATTTTCATTTGAATGAAAAAGCACAAAAGATAAAAAAAAATCTCTTGTCAACTTAGTTGGTTAAGATACATATTTGAAACATAACACAAATTTTCAAAACAAAATATTTAATACACATCAAAACATATAGATATTAAATTCATTGTATTAAATTTTCATCTAACATATCCATATTTTCATAACTTCAATATCAACATGATTAGAAGTGAATTGATATTTTCGTTATATTATAAAAAAAAATCCATAAAACATAAAAGCCAATAACAAAATATCGTTAATATAAATCTAATATAAGTCATATACATATTAATTTGTTTAAAAACTGTAAAATATTTATTTATTAATTCAATTTCTTTAGTAACTTTTCCAAAAATATCCATCAACACATTTTCTTAAAATGAGACCCCTGTATTTCATTAACATTTTAAATTTTGGTTAGACCACATCACTCTTTTTTTTCAACATAACTAATTCAAAGGATCAAAATAAAACAGCAAAATTCTAACCCTATAATCACAACTTAAAGGGATGTTTAGAGCCACTAACTTAAGGTTGGTGGAGTGCGTTATTATAACTCACTCCATATTTGAGGTTCTAAGCACATTAAATATTATTTCAAAACCCTTTTGTTATAGTATTAACTATTTTCCACTCGTATTATGTGTTTGCCAAATTATAATAACTACTCAAACGTGAGACTAATGATTAAACTAAAAGGGTAGATTGAATCATCTTTACATCTGATGAAATTGTTGGCACAAATTTCAAGATATACCACAAATAATATTTGGGATTGAAAGAAAGGTAAATATATAATATTTAAGGAGGGGGGATGTAATAAATAATAAAGAAAATAGAGAAAATAGACAGGTCCAGGAGGCATAAGGGGTTAGCACATGGGATGAGTAATTAAAGGAAGAAGATAGAAACCAAAAAAAAAAAAAAAGGAAAAGGGGTCATGTGAGTATGTACCCAACAGAAGAAGTGGCTTTTTGTGAAAATTGAAGTGAAGAAGATGATGCCTCAAAGCAAAAACCTAATTAATTAATTAATTATATCCTCCTCTAATCCCCCATTGTTTGGTTGCTGGGTTGCATGCCCACTTAGCCACCTTCCCCACTTTTCTCACTTTCACCCAACCAAAACTCCCCTCCAACTTTATCCATTTTCTCTTTTTTTCTTCTCTCTTCTTCGCGCTTACGACCGTACATGAATTGAGTTGGGTCGAAGAGATCTTTTAGATCGAATTTAAAAATTTGAGTTGGTTGGATTGAGTATTTAGAAGACTCAAACGAGATCTCCTATTGAATCTTTAAATGTTCAGGTTCGGTTGGATTAGTTCATCTGGTTATCTTATTTTATTTTGAAACAGCGAAAGGGAAACTAGTGGGAGAAAGAGCAACTAGGATGGGAGAAAGAGATAGAGAGAAAGAGCCGTGAAATATGAAAAAACTAACTTATTATATATATTAATTCAAACCAAATTCGGGTTATGTTGAGTTGACCTAACAAAAAAATCTTTAAATTCGAGAACCCAATCTAAATCGAAAATCTCAAAAGAGGTCAACCCAACCCAAATAAAAAAGGTTCTAATTGGGCTAGTAGTCTAGATTGTACAGTTTATTGGGTCATTTGAACACCCCTACTCATAATCTCGTATTCCCTATCATGCATGACTTGAATTTATGACTTGTCATATTTGTTAAATATAGGTTAAATTATTAGCTTAATCCTTAAACTTTCAAATTTGTGTCGATTTGGTCTCTGAACTTCTAGAAATGTCTATCATGATCATTGAACTTTCAATTTTGTGTCAAATAGGTCATTGAATTTTAAAAGGTACTTAATAGATTCTTAAACTTTTCAACTTTATGTCCATTAAGTTAATAAACTTTTAACCGCGACTAATAGAATTCTTAAACTTTCAATTTTATGTCCAATAATTTTCTAAACCTTTTGACTTTGTATCTAATAGGCCATTTGACTTATATGTATATGTTTTCAAAATTTATGTATCTATTAAACATAAAATTGAAAAATTAGAATTTTGTTAGACATAAAATTCAAATTTTTTTTTATCCAAATCAACAATCGATTATTATTTTTTAAAATAAATAAACATATTAAAGATCTATTCTTAAAGTTTAGGAACAAAATAGTGACAAATCTAAATTAAACTAGATATTTACCTTTAAATCTTTTGGTGTTTACAATACATGTTGATAAGTGACACGTAGAGTAGTGATGAGTTTGGAAGTTATTAAGGTTATTGATGGGTAGTTTTCAAATTTTTAAGTAGTTGTCTTGAAATAGGGGGCCTAGTCCAAGCCAAGCCAATAAGGTTCGAGGTTACAAGTTTTGCATGGATTTTAGACCTGTTGTGTCTAATCCAAGTGATTTTGCCCTTGGATGCATATGAGCATAATTCAATCTCCACATTGGCATGACCATATATCACTACTCGTGTTATGGATAATTTTAGATTAATAATAAATATAAGAAAAAAAAAACGATTCGAGATCAAGACAAGATATGTTGGGTCAAGAGAGAGGAGTTGGACCTTTAGGTCAACTTCTCCCATGGCCTTGACCTCAGAGGTCGAGGTCGGCCACATTGTTGAACCCAACCTTCTAGATCGAGAAACCCAATTCTTATACGAGCACACCCTAAGACCAAGAAACCCACATAAAAACATAATTAGAGAAGACCTTAGGTCAATCCTCTCTATAAATATATTATTATAACTCTATATAAGGTTACTTAAATCCTACTCTCAAACTCTCTAGCTTACACACTTTTTCACTCTCAAATTCAAGCATTGGAGTGTGTGTGAAAATTACTATATTATTGTGCATGGTTTGTTCTTTCGCAAGTCACGTTCTTCTCCCATTTAAATAAATTTATAGTTGGTGTTACGTGAATGTCAGGTGTGTTTTTCCGATTCGAATTTAAACATCAACTACTTGATATGCTTATAGTTTTTATGACAAATTGGAATAGTGAATGAAGCCAATATATGTGATTTACAAATAGGTTACAAAGAATGCATGTCTTTGACATCAAAAATATGTATGCAGTATATGAGTAACAAAAATGATATTGTCAAATGACATATAACTTAACTGGTTAAGACATATATTATTAGCCAGTCATCCACTCTAACATATCTAACTAAAAAATTAAAATGTAAAAAAGTAAAATCGATATATTTAGTAAGTTAGTGCTAGTGGAAATACTTTATCTATTATTGTTGGTGCCAAAAAATGAATCAATCGTGAATTTGTTTTACAGGAGAGATTCGTTCGACAAACAAAAGAGATTAAGCACCGATGTGGTATCAAGCAACACGCACTATGACGCTTGAGTCAATCTTGAGTTTTGTGAGAAACTTGACAGTAGAAAATAGTAAGGTATTTAGGCATACCTTCGACCAATGGCTTTAGTCACTTATATAGAATGGTAAAGCGTAACTCATGCTCGGGCTCGTAACTGCACCTTCTTGAATGTTCGAAATTGCTAAGTTAATGCTTGTTTTAGGTGGTAAACTCTAAGATCCACATGGATCTTCTGAGCTCCATTAGTTTCTCCGCGTGGGTCCTCTAAGATCTCATAGGCTCTCTCCCATTGGGTTCTCTAAGCTGCTCTTCTAGGCTCTCCCCATGGTCATATGAGCTCTCATCTCCTAGGCTCCACTAGACTCTCCCTATGGGTTTTTTGAGCTCTCTTTAAGCTCCAATGAGTTCTCTAAGCTCCACTAGACTCTCTCCATGAGTCCCACTGAGCTCTCTCCTAAGTTCCTTTGAGCACTAGGCTCTCACATGGGTCCTTTTAAGCTCTCTTAGGGTCCTTTAGGCTGAGACTTCTCATGCCTAGCCTAGGCTTCTCAAGGCTCCTCATGCCTAAGCTTCTTCTCTAGCCTCTCCTAGGCTCAAGCTTCTTTAAGGTTCTCCTTGTGCATTCTAGGCTCATCATGTGACTATAAGGCCTCCTATCTCTTTAAACTCTCGGACTTGACTTATCTTGATAAATCTACCCATAACATCTATAATACTTGAGTCCATGTGAATTTTTAAAACTCATATTTCTAACCTCTTTTTATGTTTTGGTAATAGTCTTATAATTTAAAAGCGCAAAATATCACAATTAACCTGATTAAAAGGTTTACTTCTGCTTTTGATTGTTTCTAACTAGTGATATATTATCTAAAAATTAGTTTTTAATTCATATAGAAATGGTAATAAAATTATTCACCATAAAAAATTACATGATGATGGTGATCTTAAGAATAGATGATGATTAAAACCATGCATTATTATCATTCCTGACTTAGATGGACCACAAGATGATAACTGTACAAAAACTTAATTAATTTAAATAAATCCAACCTCAATCTAACTCAACTAGTTAAAATATATTTCATCAACTAATAAGATAAATATTTGAATCTTACCGTCCACTTGTTATTATTGAACCCCAAGAAAAATGCTCTAAATATTCAAATAATAATTTTTCCTTTAAATCTTTCAATACACTACGTATATCATAATTCTTAAAAGTTCATTTGCATGAATATTTAGATAAGAATTACATCAACTAATCACTACCATAATTAGAAATATAGAACTAAGTTTTCATATTTTTGAGTTTACATGTAAAGTGAAATTCAAACATCTAATCTTTTAATCGACCGTAACATATTCTAACTAGTTAAATTATATTCAAGTGAACCATCATATATCAATTCTAACATTTTATGTGGAAGATATTCGTAAATAACTAACAATATCATATAGTAAATGGTTAGTATATATATATATATATAGCTATCAAATTAAATCTGAGAAGGGTTATGAGATAAAAAAATCATTGAATGTATTGAAATCAAACCCACATAACAATAATTTTTTTATTAAGTTTATTAGCTTTGGATCTCTCCAATTTCTTTTTATGAAGAACTATGCCAATTGAAGATTCCAAGACAAATGCCCATCTGTTTGATATGATCTGATTTGATTAAACATGACATGCATGATAATATATCATATGCTTATGCATGGAAATTGATTGGGATTGTTAATTAATCTTGTAATCATGGTAATCATATTATAATGTGTATGCAATAATTAATAATAAAAAAAGAATAACTATTATAAAATTAATTGTCAGATTTATGATATAAGAAAAGTAAGGGTACTTATTTGGAAGCATATAAAATATAATTAGAGAGACCCTTTTGTTATAATAAAATGCTTACTTTGACCTTACTTTAGATGACATAAAGTTAAATCTAGAGAGACCTAAGATGATGATTACTATTTAAATGCAAAAGCTTAATTAACTATGGTGTGAATTTAATTCTTGCTTCATATTTAATATAGTTCATTAGTCAAACTTACTTATATACCGTCTACATTGATAGATAATTATATTTTGTTATATTCGAAAATATTTTTAGTAGTTTTGTCATTTAAAACAATTATCCTAAATCAAATTGAGTTTTGGTTCTCTAATATTTAAAAAATAATTACTTTCTAAACAATATTCTTGGAGCAAAATTTCTTTATTATATGCTAGGATTACAGACTACAAATTCATTAGGATAATATTATTTTAGGAAATATTCTATTTTTACAACTACTTTTAAAAAATAATGTTAGAATTAGGACGTGGAAGGAATAAGAGGTTTTTTTTTTTTTTTTTTTTTTTTTTTTTAACTTAAATACTATTTTGGCCTCTGTATTTTTTGTTTTGATTCATTTTGATTCATATACTTTCAAAATATTTCAAAATATTCATTATAGTTCTTATATTTTCAACTTTGGTTCATTTTACTCACTATACTTTTAAAATTTCTATTTTGGTCCTTATACTTTCAATTTTAGTTTATTTTGATCCTTGAACTTTTAAAATGTGATCATTTTGATCCCTTAAAAATAAAATGAAAATGAAGGGACAAGAATCATCACTTCTTAAAAGTACAAAGACCAAAATGAATCTAAGTTGAAAGTATTTGAACCAAAATAAATATTTTGAAAGTAAATGAATCAAAATTGAAAATATAGGGCTTAAAACGAACATTTTGAAAGTACAAAGACCAAAATGAATGTAAATCAAAAGTAGGACGAAAGTAGTATTTACTATTTTTTTAAAAAAAATATATTTATTGATAGTACCATTTATACATATTTTTTGTTTTATTATTTATACCTTCAAATGTTTTAATTGATTTATTTATTACTTCAAATGGCTTATTGCTAAATTAAGTTTATATTGGCTATTCAATTTTAATTTCTGATTTTTTAAAAAATTAAAAGCCATAAAATATATTTAAAATGCAAACATTGCATAAAAAAATGGAAAACTTTAGAATAATGGCCGTTATGTAAATAATTAAGTATATAATAACATTTTTAAAGAGTTGCAATTATAACAAAATCTATTAGTGATAAGACTTTATCACTGATAGACTCTGAGAGTTAAACCTAAATTTTATTATATCATTTTTTTTTTGGATTGTGCTATAATCGATCAACACTTTGAATTAGTTGCTATATTTACGATTATCCTAAGATTTTTATTTATTTATTTATTTTTTGTTATATATGCCCTTCTTTCATGACCCACTTTATTTTAAAATAATATCTAAAATGTACCCCACAAAATACCAATATTGGCCTTCCTCCACCGCCAATCAATCTTCAATTGTCTCTTTTCATTATCATCAATCTCATTCCCAAAACTAATTAAGCCAAAAAATTTATTTTGATTTTAAAGAACAGAATTTCGTTCATAATATTAAAAACTTTCGAATAATTAATTTAATAAACTTATTTTTTTTTAAATGGGCTTTAATTTGAGTGCAACTTTTATATATTCTCTAGAAATAACAAAAATCAGTGGAATAAATGCACATTAACATGACAACAAATTAATGAAAAATTCTACTTTAAATATGATTTTGTATTCAAGAAATTTTGGACATAAAATATATCCATAGAACTTGAAAGCATAGTCATGATCGTTTTTATTTTATTTTATTTATTTTTTAGTTCACAAAATATTTAATAATTGAAGGCTCGACTTCGATATATTTTAGGCTTTGTTTGAGATTATGGTAGCCTTTAAAATAATTGCTGGCAACTGTGCTTTAAAAAATTATTAAAAGAAGTAAAATAATATTTGGTAAATTTTAATTTAAAGTTGAAAAAGTAGGTTAGAGTGTTTGGTAAATAAATACAAAAACATCTTATTTTAGATATAATAACCAAAATAGACTAATAATCAACTTTTTTTAAAATTTTTTTTGTAATTTAAGATTTTAGATGATTGTTTAGTAGGATAAATTTTGTTTGTTATAGATTAATTTTTAAATATTAAGGAAAATAGCTTTATTTTAAAAAAAAAACCAATATGGTATATTTTTTTAAAAAAAATTGATGCATTTAACTCATGAAAAATAAAAATAGATTTGATTATGTGAGAAATAGAAAAATATATAAAATAAACCTTATTTTTAAATTATAAAATTGAAAACAAAATATTAATTAAAAAATTCTACCTGATTTTAAGAGATCTAGTAGGTTAAAAGCATGTTATGCAAAACGTGAGAAACTGTTAAAGATTTTTTCAAATAATTTTTTGACACTGTAAGGCAATGCCAAACGTAGCCTTAATCAATTGAGCTACATTCACAGCTAATTTTATTTATTTTATTATTATTATTTATAAAAATAAGTCAAAGTGTCTTTGTAATTATTTTCCTTCCTTTTTCAAATTAAAAATAAATAGAAAAATGTATTTTGATACTGTTTTCATTATTTTCTTATTCAAATTTAAATTAAAAATGAACTTTTTAATTGCAAAACCATTTTCTAAAGATTAAATGATTTCAAATTATCGTGTTATTTTTTTTAATATAGTTATTGTGCATTTCAAAAGGTCAAATACCATAGAATAATACTTTTATTGATGTGTTTGGAAAACTAAAAATAGTAAAAAGTTAAGTAAAAAGGGTTAATAACAAAATTTATAGATCATTAAAAACATTTCTTAAAATGAAAAATGTGAAATTGTTCTCCCAAAACATATGCTTTAAAGTATTTGAAAACCAAATTGTGTATGTTATTAATTAAAAGCATCCTTACATTTTTGTATCGACAATTAAAACAACAAACTAAATATAGGTAAATTGAATTTCTTAAATTCGAATTTGAGAGACTTGTAATTGAAAAAAATAAAATAAAAATTTTGTGACTAAAGAAAAGTTAAAATGTACATGTACAACTTTACCCACTTAGAAAATTAGGTAAACAAAAAAATGTTTTTCAATTAAACTAGTCAAGAAAATAAAGTTAAAAATTGTTCAAACTCAGTTAAAATGATGATATAATCGTGTTTTCACAAATTTAATATCAAAATGTGATCTAGTGGATACTTTCACGTGTGTTTTATAGGGTAAAATGAGTACGTAAACAAAAGACCATTTTTTTTTTTACCATTTTTAAATCTTGGGTCAATTTTCAATTTGAGTTCCCTAGGAAGGGTCATTCATATCTTAATCTAATTAAATCACTATGCACTAGCAACAATGCTTACAAATCTTTAAACAATAAAAAATCAACTAAATTGGAGATGTTTTTAAATTTTTTGGGAAAATATATTTTTGGTTCGTAGATTTTGGATCTAGTTTCTATTTAGTTTCAAAATGTTACACCTTTAGTTATTAAGTTTTGAATTTGGTTCAATTTTGTCCATAGATTTCAAAATGTTACAATTTTACTACTGACATTTGAGTTTTGTTTCAATTTGATTCTTATGTTTCAAGATTTACTCTCTTAACTTCGATTATTCATTAAATACTCATTTTTCGTATTTAGTGTTAATTTATGTTAATAAATTAAAAATAATTATAATGAATTAAGTTTCACTATCTTTATTAGTTTTAAAATTAAATTTAAAATTTAACGTGATAATTATTTTTAGTTAATTAACAAAGTTGACGTCAATAATTGAAAGTGAGTATTTAATGAAAAATTGAGTTAAAAATGTAAAATCTTGAAATCTAGGGACCATATTGAAATAAAACTCAAGGGTAAAATTACAACATTTTGAAATTTAGGAACTAAATTGAAACAAAACTCAAAATTTAATGATCAAATGTCTAACATTTTAAAACCGAGGGATCAAATAGAAACTAACCCAAAACCTAAAGACAATATATATATATATATATATATATATTTTGTAAAGGAAGGTGATAAATTTTACATGTTAATTAACTTAGACTATAATGGAAGAAATTAAAATTGATACACTCAATCAACTAAGAACAAGTTGATTATAGACCACATGAGAGTATCATTTAGATGCTTACTATTATTCATAAGAGAAGAGAGAGAACAATAATTAGAAAAGGGGAAAAAACTGAAATAGCTGTCTTAATAATTACATAATCACACAGCCAAACATGAGCAATGAAATATTAGTTAATGAAATCAGATTCCCATTAAAGTTAAGATACTAGATATCATCTTTCTTTGCTAGCCAGGATCCACCCATACTTTAGATACTGACCTTTTTCTTTTTCTTTTTCTTTTTCTTTTTTTTCCTCATAAATTAGTGACCTTTTTTTTTTTTTTAATTTCCCAAAAAGAAAATAAAAAGAAATTGGGTTTTCTTTTTCTTGTTATTCCATCTATTTTCCTAATAAATTAGTGGCCTTTTTACAAATTTCCAAATAGAAAAAAAAAAGTTTTCATTTTGAGTAAATACAATGGATAACATTTTTAGAGATAATAATTAAATGTATAGCAACATTTTTACTAAATTACAAATATAGTAAAATCCATAAGTTATAAACTCTACCGCTAATAGATATGATCTGGTTTATCACTGATAGACTCTGAAGACTGGATTTAGACTTTTCTATATTTATAATTTTTTTAGGTTAAAAAATACTTTTGGTTCTTAAACTTTCATGAAAGTAATAATTTAGTTCATAAATTTTTGTTAAATTTAGTCTTTGTACTTTTAGTTCTATAACAATTTAGTCCGTAAACTTTATTATGTAACAATTTAGTCCCTAATGTAATTTTTTTAATCAAACTTTGATGTCAAATTTTATTACTTTGTGATATAGACTTTATATTTTATAAAAAAAATATTGAGTCTCTAACTAGTTTATCCTTTATTTATGTAAGAAATCTCATTCAATCTTAACCATAATTTCTATAATAGGGACTAAATTGTTTCAAATTTGAAAGTATAAAGACTAAATTATTACATAATAAAGTTCAATGACTCAATTGAAATTAAAAGTTAAAGAACTAAATCGTCACAGACCAAGATTCAGGGACTAAATTATTACTTCAATGAAAGTTTAGAGACTAAAAATACTTTTTAATTTTTTTATTTGTACTATACTGTTAATATTTTCGACTATATTGCTATATTTACAACTATCATTTTCATTTTTCTTTCTTTTTTCTTGTTTTCCATCTATTTTCCTCATAAATTTATGGTTTTTTTTTTTTTAAATTTTCAAAAAGAAAAAAGAAAAAAGAAAAAAGAAAAAAAGGGTTTTCATTTTCATTCAAAAAGTGTTCTAATTTTGTTCTAAAATTGTTCTCTTCTGTTCAAGTAGGCCCTGACTATAATGGCCCTACTTAACTGAAACAGAGTATTATGGAGCAAAGAAGGACCTGTCTTTCAAAATTATTTCTTGAACCCAAAAAAAAAAAAAAAAAAGAAATTTTGTTTAAAAAAGCTTTCTTCTTCCTTTATTAGTAGTTCACTTGAGCAAATTTGAGATCCATTTCTTGTCTGTCTGAAGAGCTTTGACCTCAGATTTGTTCTGTCAACTTTCATGGGAAAGTCCCCCTCAACTTCTGGATTCGGTTTCCCTTTAATAATTTAATCCCCATTTCTCAGATCTCTTTTCCCAATACTACAAATCACTCTCTTCTCACACTTCTTCCTCCACATTTCTTCTGTTTCAATGGCCATTTCTTCTTCCAACTGAAAATTTTCCCCATTTTTCCATCTGGGTGTTTCTCCTTTTCTTCATTTTCTCCTCTGTTTTCCCTTTCAATCGATACCCAGATGGCTCCCAGCTCTGTTGTGGTCACAATTGAGAAGCATAACAGCTTCCCTTTAGTGGAAATCAATGGCTCTGATTCTTTGTTACTTCCTGAGAAACAGAAGGCTGCTAGTCCCAAGCAGCTCACGTGGGTTCTTCTTCTCAAAGCTCACAGAGCTCTGTTTTTCTTCTCATGGCTGGCTATGACTGTGAAAACTGTGTTTGCTTCTGTTAAGAAACGCATTGCTCATGCAGATATTAGCGAAGATGATTCCAAAAGCCGAGGGAAGTTGTATAGATTCATCAAGGCTTTTCTTGTTATTTCAATTGCGGGTTTAATCGTTGAAGTTGTTGCTCATTTCAAGAAGTGGAATCTACAAATGATTCAGCCATTGGAGCTTCTTGAGGTTCATGGGATTGTTCAATGGTTTTATGTTTCCTGGCTTTCGTTTCGTGTTGATTACATTGCTCCGTTGGTATTAATGCTTTCCAAATTCTGCATTATTCTGTTCTTGATTCAATCCCTCGATCGTCTTGTTCTCTGTTTTGGCTGCTTTTGGATCAAGTATAAGAAAATCAAACCCACGATTCAAGATGATGCTTATGATTTGGAAGATGCTTCAACTTTTCCTATGGTTCTTGTTCAAATCCCAATGTGTAATGAGAGAGAGGTAATGGATTAGAACTTCCCTGATTTCTTTTGAGCACAAGGTGTTTGATTTTATTCCTCAATGACTCTGCTACTTGATCTGATCTCTTGTGATTTGTAAACACAATTGAATAGGTCTATGCACAATCAATTGCTGCTGCTTGTGAGCTTGATTGGCCAAGGAATCGGATTTTGATTCAAGTTCTAGATGATTCAGACGATGGAAATCTTCAGCGTTTGATCAAAGAAGAAGTTCTGTCATGGAATGAAAAGGGTGTTAATATTGTTTATAGACATAGATTGATCCGAACTGGTTACAAAGCTGGGAATCTCAAGTCTGCTATGGCTTGTGATTACGTTAAAGATTATGAGTTTGTAGCTATTTTAGATGCAGATTTCCAGCCCAACCCTGATTTCCTTAAACTAACTATCCCTCATTTCAAGGTACTGAGGAAGTTTTTAATCAATGGAAGCTTTCTTTTTCAACAGTCTCAAATGGAAGCTTACTTTTCCTTTAACATATCACAGGGAAATCCTGAGCTGGGTCTTGTTCAAGCTCGTTGGGCGTTTGTTAACAAGGAAGAAAACTTACTTACAAGACTCCAAAACATCAACTTGTGCTTCCACTTTGAAGTGGAGCAGCAAGTTAATGGGGTTTTCTTGAATTTCTTTGGATTCAATGGAACAGCAGGCGTTTGGAGAACGAAAGCACTTGAGGAATCTGGTGGCTGGCTCGAGCGAACGACCGTGGAAGATATGGATATCGCAGTTCGAGCACACTTGAAGGGATGGAAATTCATCTTCCTCAATGATGTTAAGGTGCTTTGTGAATTGCCTGAATCATATGAAGCTTACAAGAAACAGCAACACCGTTGGCATTCTGGTCCAATGCAGCTCTTCAGATTATGCCTTCCTTCCATCATTACTTCAAAGGTTTACTTTCAAACATTCCTATTTCACATCATCGACTCGTTGAGCTTAAAATTTCGATTGACGGTTGTGATTTGAATTAATGTTTTTCGTGCAGATATCGATATGGAAGAAGACCAACTTGATATTTCTGTTCTTTCTCTTGAGAAAACTCATACTTCCATTTTACTCATTCACTTTGTTTTGCATCATACTTCCATTAACAATGTTTATTCCAGAAGCAGAATTGCCTCTTTGGGTAATCTGCTACATCCCAGTCTTCATGTCCTTACTAAACATTCTTCCATCTCCAAAATCCTTCCCTTTCTTGATCCCATATCTCTTGTTTGAGAACACCATGTCTGTCACAAAGTTCAATGCCATGGTATCGGGGCTATTCCAGCTCGGAAGTTCATACGAATGGGTCGTGACAAAGAAGACAGGACGATCATCTGAATCCGACTTCTTAGCATTCGCAGAACGAGAGTCGAAAACATCGAACGAGGAGAAGATTCTAAGGAGACATTCGGAGTCGGGGCTCGAGTTATTGAGTAAATTGAACCAACAAGAGATCAACAAGCAAAAGGGTTCAAAGAAGAAGAGAAACAAAGTGTATAGAAAAGAGCTAGCTCTTGCTTTTCTGTTGCTCACTGCATCTGCTAGAAGCTTGCTGTCTGAACATGGAGTTCATTTCTATTTCTTGCTTTTTCAAGGTTTGTCATTCCTGGTGGTGGGCTTGGACTTGATTGGTGAGCAAATGAACTAAAAAAATGTTTGGAGTGGATTTCATAAGTTTTTTTTTTTCTTTTCTTTTTGG
This sequence comes from Benincasa hispida, assembly GCF_027475165.1. Classification (NCBI taxonomy): domain Eukaryota; kingdom Viridiplantae; phylum Streptophyta; class Magnoliopsida; order Cucurbitales; family Cucurbitaceae; genus Benincasa; species Benincasa hispida. The sequence continues at coordinate 11,208,576 of NC_143483.1, forward strand.
TGTTTTAGGCCCTTCAAAGATTGGGCACAGAATGGACTAAAAAATGATAGATTTTGAAAAGAAAAAAAAAGGTATTTGGTGTTTGAAAATTGGTAGATAAAGATTTTTAGAGTTTTTTTTTTTCTTCAGTAAATTTGTACAATGATACGTTATAGTATTGTTAGTATATGGGTTTCAAACACGAAATAATGGCAATTCTGAGTATAAGAGATAAGTTATTCTAATGTTCTTCTTGTTTCTTCTTCTTCTTCTTCTTTTTTGGAAAAAGAAAAAAGAGAATATACTTTTGGTCTCAATCTGTTCTTCATTTTCAAGCATTTCAATTTGTAATCAATGCAATTAATCAAATTGATTATGTCTAAACATGGATGAATATGTGTTTAATTTAACCAAGAATAATTGAAAACCGAAAAAAAGTATGAGATTTTTTTTTGTAGAGTTAATATCATCTTAACTGGTTGAATTATATTCAGATTCACAATATGTTAAATTTTTGTACTACTAAATATTAATGGAGAAGAGTTATATTCAGATTGAAATATGTCAAAATGAGCATAGCCGTTCAACTGACATAGTGTTTATACTATTAATTTTGAAGTCAAGAATTTTTATAATTTTCTTGATTGGCTTTGTTGTTCGATTGAGTCTAATTTATCTTCATTATCTTTATAATAGTTTGTCATATTAAAGAAAAAAATCTTGAAGTCAAATATTCAACTTATCCCACATGTTATCAAAAAGAAAGAAGAAAATTTATACCAATTAAAAATATAATTATCTCGATTGATATTGAAGTTTATTATTAATTAGTTATTATTTTCGAGTTATTTACTTCTAAAATTTGAAGAACATGCTTAGTTTGCATTTACTTCCCTTAAAATGAAACCAAATTATATATTTGACCTATTATGGAAAAAAGGGTAGGCTATTGTATCAAACTTTTCTTGAATCCCACTAGTTTTACCCTTATATCTATTGAATCTTCCATTTTTAAACAATGTTTTCGATTTACTAGAGACCTCCGACATTATTTTAGTTCGGTGGAAACCAAATACTTTTTCTAAGGATTATTTTAAATAGAAATAGAGAACGAAGTAAATACCTAAAAAGATTGTTATAATAAATGATGTACTATACATCTTTAAAATTTAAAATATGTATGATAATTTTTTATTCCTTTTACTTCGTGTCCAATAAATTTTTAAGGTTTTTAAGTATTTAGTAACTTAAACTTTTAAAACTTCACTTTTGTGTGTCTCCCTAAAGCGAATCGTACTCTACTAAATACAAAAATGATGTTATGTGAATTCTTAAGATTTCAAATAAGTTGGGTTTTTTAAAACAAGATTATAAATTTAAGGAATCTATTAAACATTCTTAACACTTCAAAAAAATCAACCAAACATAAATTGAAAATTTATAAATGACCTATTTGATACAATTTTGAAAGTTAAACTAAATCTCTAATTACTTATACACTGAGGTTTGAGACAATTATGATAGTTATCAATGATCAAAATTTCATAAACAAATAACTTAGGCTTGTTGGCTATTTGATATTGATTTCGTTTTTTTAATTTTTGAAATCATTTTTGTTTACTCTTAATTTTCTTACCTTTGTGCCTAATTTTCAAAGAAATATTTGGATTGTTTGTTCAATTCTAAAAAGAAGCTTTTTTTTTTCTTTTTTTTTTTATTCCAAACTTAATATTTATGGTTTTTGAAAATATCAGATAACGAAAAGTGAAAGTTATGTTTATAAATTATATATTTCTTGAAAAAAAAAGAATCATATTTATAAGTGTAATTTTGAAAAACTAAAATTTTAAAAGCAAATAAAGATGACACTTTAAATAAAATTAAAAAAATATTAAATTTAAATAAAAATAAACTTGTACTTATTTAGACTTTCTATCAAGATTCTAATCCTAAAGGATAATGCTCAAATAAAATATATAGAATATGTTTATTCTGTTTTCAAATAAAGAAAAATGAGTCAACTTATTTATATATATAACAAAATTTCACAATTTATCAATGATAGATCGTTATAGTCATCTATCAATGTCAGTGATAGAAGTCTATCACGGACAGATAGTGACATTTCGCTACATTTAAAAATATTTTCAATAATTTTACTATTTAAAATAATTACCCTAATATTAATATTTTTTCATATTCTCTTTTCCATATATTTTTCTAACTTATTTATAAATTAAGCTAATTAAATTATACTATTATTTAAATGGATATAATTATTAGATTTTTTTTTAATATATTGCACATTTCTTTAGAGATGTGTGGTGATCGATTGGAGTCGATTTTTCGATCAAACGTCCACCGAACCGATTATTGTTAGTTTAATAAATATTCAAACCGACTACGACCATTGTCGATCGGTCAGTTTTGGTTGATTTTATTCTTTACAAATTATATAAAAAAAAAAATTGTTTGTTTGGATTTTTCTCAATCCATTGCCGATCAAGCCCTCCTCTTCTCTAACTAGCCACCATCGATTCGATCAGTTTTAGTGGGTCGACTCGGTTTTTTCTCTCGATTACTAATCAGTTGAGCATTGACATATAATTATTAGTTTAAAAAGGGTACAATAAAGGGATTTATTTTATTATTATTTTTTTTTTGGAAAGTGAAAAACGGTGGTATACTGTATAGCGCTCTTTCAGGCTATCAATATTGTAATGGGGAGATGCAACTTGGCACTTCCTCGTCTCTGGGTTTTCGATTATTCTGTATAAGCGCCAAAATCTGTTCTTGTTGGTTGGAGATTTTTCAAAAAACTTCAACTTTGCTCTGTCTCCCTGATCTAGGTTTGTGTCCTCTCCCTACCATTTCTATGTAATTGGGTGATTTCTGGGATTGTTGATAACTGAGAAAAACTAAGACAGGAAAAATTTGTAGTCTTTATCGAAATCTAATTCTGGGTCTGCAAGTACTACTTTCTTATTCGAGTTATGTGAACGTGTTTCTTTTTTCATGGGTGAAACTTCCAATAGAATGGTTGAATTACGATTTGGTATTCATTGCCCACAAGGTGTTTGTTGATATGTCTAAGTGAACTATTTATTGCTTCTCAAGTCTCTTGAGCTCTGTTTAACTACCCATGTTGCTTTTTGGTGCTAAATATTATTTCAGTTGATACCATATAAAAGAAACAGATAATGTCGTGGGCTATATCAACTTTTGTTCCCTTTGAAGTTCCTCCTGTTTCTGTTGTTGCTACTGCTTCGGGTCCATTGTTGGGTTGCACCACCAACTACTTGGATGTAGTTGGTTCTAGAAGCACAAGGCTCCAATTCTCTCTTTCAAAGAAATGGTCAACAATGAGAACTTTTGCCACAGAGTCAAACCAAGTGTCTTTCTTGCAATCACGCCAAGAAACTTGGGAAGATCCAGATGATGGAAGCGGCAGTGAGTTTGATGAGGAAGATAATGATGAAGAAGAAGTGGATGAGTATGACTTGGATTTTGAAAGTGATTGGGAATTGGATGAGTATAACTTGGAGTCTGATGTTCAAGCCGTCTCTATTACTGATCAGCCTGCTGCAAACAAGTATGAGGTGGATCTTCAGAAAGGTTTTTACTGCCTCCATCAACTTTCAATCTGTTTGTCTTTTAGCCATTGCATATATATTTCTCTCTTACAATTTTTTTCATTTAGAATATTGAAAGAGAAAAATACATTTTTAGTCATTGATACTTGAGAATAATTCTACTTTAATCTTTAAGTTTTAATGAGTCACATTTTAATCTTTGAGGTTTTCACTTCCATTTAAAATGTGTACGGTGGTCACGGCAAGAAAGATTTGAGCCTTTACTGAGAGTGTCAGGCTATCTCTAGTTATGGTTTGGTAAAGAGATTGCGTCCCTTTAAAGTAAATAGAAGCTCAACGCGGAGCAAATAAAATCTAAAATACATATATGAAAGATACGATGATTGCATAACAATTTGAGCATCCAAAGAGTAGTTCAAAACATGTGATTGTCACGTGTTTTGTTTCTTTTTGTTTATCTTGTAAAGACATTGTTTTTGTTTCTCTTGTAAAGAATGGCTTGCTTGTTCTTGTCCTATGTCCACTTTACTTGCTGAAAATATAAATTTTTTTGTGAAGGTACAACCATAAGCAGTTTGATTCTAGAATTAAAAGTACATGGTACAACCAGTTCTTTAATTGGCCTTTCACCTCTCTTCTCTTGGACTCAACAGTGTTACTCTGATGTTAGATAATTTTCGACTATGGGTGGGGTGCCCAGTAATCCTTTTCTGTGATCTTTTAGTTATACATATCTAAGATTTTTCCCCTTTTCAGAACCTTTATCAAAGGCCTGTTAATTCTTGCAGAGGTTGAACAACTTTTGGAACCCGAAGAACAAGCAATTCTGCAACAGAATGCAACTCTGAATGTGGATAAACTGTCAACTGTAATGCTGAAAATACTTAGACTCCATTTGATAATGAATTCATTTTTAGTTTTCTGTTTTTTAAATTTATGCTTGTTTCTTCTTCATTTTTGTACTATAGTTTTCATGTTTCTTGAAAGAAAAAACATTTGAGTTTTTAATCATTTTTTTTATAGAAAAAACAAGTTTTTGAAAGTTACTTTTTTTTAAATTTTTTTTTTTTAAAACTTTGCTTGGAAATATTGGTAGAAAGTGGACAACAAAACAAACAAAGTTAGAGTTGAAAGTAGGTTTTATAAACTTAATTTCTAAAAACCAAAATAAAATGATTATCAAACTGTCTTAGAATAGCTTTTTCCCTCTTATCTATCTTTTGAAAAGGCAGCAACTTTCATGTCTTTAGTGTATTAATTTTCCTTTACACTTATGTTTAAAGCTGTCTGCTTGACCAAAAAATTAATTCTCGCACCTTTCATATTCAGCCGAAATGGAATCCACTTCACACTTTTGCGCTATCAGGGCAAATTATTCCAATGGACAAACTACTTGAAAGTGGATTTGACATTGATTCTGTCGACGAGGTGAATACTATTAATATCCAATTTCTACATTTAATTGTTTGAAATCATAGCTTCTTTAGTTGAGCTCATAAGTCAAGACTCTATGTGGTGAATCAGGATGGTTTTTCTGCTCTACATAAGGCAATTATAGGCAGAAAGGACGCTGTCATTGGTCATCTTCTAAGAAAAGGTGCAAGTCCTCATATCACAGACAAAGTAAGTAGTTTATTCAGTTATGCTGATGCTTCTGTGTATTTTCTTAGGACTGTGCTTTCAAAAAAATCATGACTAAATAATTGTCTTCTTGATAGAATGGTGCTACCCCACTTCATTATGCTGTTCAAGTCGGTGCAAAACAGATTGTGAAGCTACTAATAAAATACAAAGTTGATGTCAATGTCGCAGATTCAGTGAGCTTTTTATATCCATAAAAAAACCTACAAAAAATGAAGCATTTGGTTTAGTTTTCTTGCTGATGTTATAGTAACTAGCTTCCCTTGAACAATTGTATAGGATGGATGGACGCCATTGCACATCGCCATCCAAGGTAGAAATAGAGATATAACAAAAATTTTGTTGGTCAATGGAGCAGATAGGAACAGAAGAAACAAGGTAAGCTATCGTAACCGATTCATCAATGCATGGTCTGAAACCATTCACATGTTTTGTAAAGTTAACTAGTTATTAAAATGTTTTTATTTTAAGCGAGTTCTTGGTTCTGGTTCTGGGTCTGGGTCAGTAGAAATGACACTATTGTTGTATTCAGGATGGAAAAACACCCTTGGATTTGAGCTTGTGTTATGGGAAAAACTTCAAGTCGTACGATCTTTCAAAGTTGCTAAAGGTTGTGCCTCTTTATGGAGCTTTTTGATGTGTCAATTTGAAACATTCTACTTGCAAATCTTTGTATTGAACACTTTGTATTAAAGTCTTTTGTATGAGGTATGAATGCCTAATGCAAAGCTATTATAATTGATTCTAAGAACATCATGCAAGAACTTGAGATGTACGTTTTACCTCATTTTAAAAATATTAACGAGTCAAAATGATAATAAAAAATATAGAAGTTCAATTTTAAAAATTCAACTGATATCTTACAAACATCCAAATGTAATATACAGTTTTGGTTCGTGAAATATGAACTTACTTTTTGAGATTTGAATTCAGTTTCTATTCAATCCCTAATATTTTATAAGTCACATATTTACTCCTTATATTTGCTCCTTAAAGTCTAAATATTTTTTCTAATTAGTCCCTAAAATTTAAAATAGAGCTTTCAGAAGGCCTCCAACTCCAAGTAGAGTTTGATTGTTAGTTATGTGTGTGCTCGTGCATGGATGTGGTGTTGTTAATACATTTTGAATCTCAGTTGACTTAATTGAACTTTAATGACATGCCAATTTTAGTGTTTGGACTGTTGATAGGAAAAACTTATAATGTTACAATAGTCCCTCTCCTTCATTATAAAGAAACATTAAAAAATTATTTGAGTCCTAAGGAATAAAATAATATACCATCTAATGATGTGTCAAATATTGAACGAAAATAGTATGTGCTAAAATTTTCTCTTCTTTCTCCCTTCTTCCTTCTCTCTTTTTTCTGACAAACAAAATTGTCACCCCAACCACCATTTGATCTCAGTTGTCTACCCATGCTAGCACATTCTATACTTGGCATACAATTGTTCCCCAACTGAAACTATGTGCTAGATCTTAGCATTCGTTCCTTGGATCTTGATTGAAAGCTTTCAACATCTAGGTGTTCGTTTCTCTAACTAGAATGAATTTGTTGTTCCAAAGTGAATGAACCCCATCAATATGGGTCGAACCACATGGCTCAAACCACAATGATCAAATAAATAAAATTGATTGTTTCTTAGTACAACATGTGGAGACAAATATTTAAATCTCTTGAACATTTTTTAATAATATAATTTCCTAGCTAGTTGAGACATGTTAGGGTTATATGAACATTCTAAAGTATATTTTCATATTTATTTGTATGCATATAACTAGAGAAACCTATGGCCTGAAAATTCCTTGTTCTTATCACCTGGCCTGCAAAGTATGAAGCCATGGATGAAGCTAAATCATCTTCTATTTGGCTTCTATATGCCGTTCTCTACACCAAAACTCAGATCCATCTGATAAAGTAACAAACAATTCTTTCTTCACATTTTGACACTTCCAATGAAAAGTTCTCTGGCAAATGATCCTTCTTTTCCCTCTATAAATTCCTACCATCAGAACATCACCATAACAATCTCCTCAGCCTGAGAAACAACATAAAGAACAAAGAAGGAAAATGGATCTTCAGAAATGTTTCGGTTTGGCTCTAATTTGGGTTGCTTGCTTGGTTGCTGCCATTGCTACAAAAGCAGAAGCTCAGAGCTATGGTAGCTCTGATGCACCAGAGGCCTTATGTTCCCATTCCATGCTCCTCAAGTTTCTTGGTCTTCTTGTTTCTCTTCTTGCCCTCAAAGAGATGGTTTGAGTTCCCTGATGATCTGTCTGTCATTCTGTATGCAATGTTGAATTTCTTACTGTTTCTTCTTTGTCTGTCTTTGAAGTTCCTGTGTCATGATAAGAGTTGTTGTATTGAGAGTGTTTGAATCAGCTGATGATATTGAAGTTATTTCCATATGTTTTAGTGTTGTTTGGTTGAGATTTAATCTCAAAATGCAGCATTGTATGCATGAATGTTTACTCTCCCCCTATTATCCCTCAAACCAAATGACTTGCACTTCTTTCTCGGGTCGGGCTTGGGTCAATCACTAGGCTCACCTACTGAGCTTACTGCATCGTTGTGCTATTCGGATGAACTTGTTAGTCTAAGTTGGACTCCATCGAATCGACCATTATCTAACAGAACAAAAATCTCCCTCTCATCCCAAGTTCAATAAGACATTAATTTGTTGAAGTAGAAACTAGTTCACTAAACTTTATGAACACTATTGTAGTGTAAGAACACATACACAAACCAAATCGTATGGAACTAGAACTTAATATTGGCAGGGGTGAAGAAAGAGAAGGTTTTTAAAGGAGGCTGGATGGACTAGATTTTCTTGGGTTTATGATTACTTTCAATAAAACAAGAGTTTACATGTGATTGATTATAACAGCATACCCCGTTTTACATATCCAACTTGAGTGTACGACTCGTTAAGGATTATATCCTTGTCAAGTCCAAATCTCAACCTTTCATGCCAAACTAAGAAAAAAAGATGAAAACATAGCATTGAATATTACTTTCGCCTCAAGATGATATGAAGCATAAATCTTGATTAAGTTAAAAGACATTAACAGATAATTATGTTGTAAATAGGGTATCACCAACATAATAATCATGCAAAAGTACAAAAACAAAAGGGTAAAAAATAATGCCTACCAATAAACTCATTCATAAACGAATGTTTCTTACATCATTTTCAACATCATAATTATTATCACTAATAGTATGAACTTATTCTTCTACTCTTGTCACAATATTTTCCTTAGTCCCCTAATCATAAAAATTGGGTATAATTACAAAGGTGTTGTGCATTGAGCTTTAATACTTTTGAAGAGCACTACAAATTGATATCACTTTTGTAGATATTTCACAACGCATAAAGCTTTGTAGCCTCCATGTATTCTTTGGTGCGCAAGTTTCTCAAGCTCTAGAGAAAGCTTAAAAATTTGAGGCTAATTATGAGTTTTGCCTAAGGCACCTTAACGTTTAAGGAGTAAGCGATCAACGAACTCATACAGATTCAACAACTAATCAGGAACTTGATATGCATTCATCCCTCTTAAATGTCTTCATGTAAATGTTCATTAAGAATTCAAAAAACAGATGAATAGAGGAATCAGATCAATGTTAAACACTTGCAACAGCCAAGTTCACCCACCCTGAAGAACAGATTGAACTTGAGGACAGCTAAAGCAAATGCTTTTACTAAACTGAAAACGTGGAAATGTACAGCAGAGAGAAGACCAATATCAACTAATAACAGAAAAACTTAAAAAGGTAGGCTAAAGAGAAATCCGTGAATCAAATATTCATTACAAGCCACGGATGAGATTGAAATCTACCAAGCATTGTATAATTCAGCTACTTTTTGAGTCACATCAACAACAGAAAGTCTAAATTAATAGGACTTTGCTGCTTCGTTTACAACACAGCCTATAAGAAGGTTCTTGATGAATACAGCAACTTGCAAGTAAAAGTGTTTATCTAAGAGCAATTATATGTGAAACTTGAAAGGTCTAAGCCTTTAACATTCATTTCGACAGAATCCAATGAAAGGTTATCTACAATATGAACTATGAAGACAGGAATAATCTCAAAGAACCCAATAAGTTCAAAGCCTTAGCAAGTGAAACAACCTATAAGGTTTTTCCCCCTCACTTACTCACAGATCATCAAATCAACTGTGTTTATTAAATGCACTAGCAAGTAAGATTCAACTTTAATATGAAGACAATATAGAAAATATCAAATTCATAACACAAAATACAAAATGCATCCTTATTTGTAATGCTCTAGTGTCTAAATAGGACCTCTAAAACAGCTACAATAAATTGAAGGTTATACAAGTTCATAGAGAAGAACTATGAGATTAAAACACAACAATGGCGTCAAAGTTTCAAGCTTCGACAGTGTTACCAAGGACAAAAGAGAACAGCTCCCGAACAGGGGAAAATTCCACCAACCCAATATCAATTGCATACCCGGAAACTGGTAGCTTCAAATCCCTTAGAACACAAAATGCCTCAGCCATTCGAGCCTTGGGCACCTCCTGAGCAACAGCGCAATGGGGAATCCACGAACCAAGGCGATATTCCTCACCGATTTCAATTCCTTCTTTCCTCATTGCGTCGCACAATTGGGACTGGAATTGGAGAAGTGAAATCGAAGGCGCTGGACCGAGGAAGAGAATGTTGCTGTCACTGGGAAGGCTGCCAATTGACGATAAAGACAAGGGCAAGGGTTCTTGTTTAGAAGCGAAATTTTTAACAATGGATTCAACTTTTGTGGGTTCGAGAAAAGGGGTGGAGAAAAGGGTAATGTGAGGACGTGATTCAATTTCGATGAGTTGGGTACTAATTTGACGGCGAGCTAGTACATTCCAAGCCTTGAGAACTTGATTTTCAAGTGCCGGATCGAAATAGAGCTCGATCGCAAACCCTTGTGACATCGCCTTAGAACTCAAAATTCTTGAAGTAAATTAGCGAAATTAACAAAACCCAGAAACCAATTTTTCCAATTTCCAATTACAAGAGAAGATCAGGGCTATATGAAATGGGAAATTCAAAACCCTAGAGATACAACACAAAAAAGAAAAACAGGAGAAAACAGAAACACCCAGAAGAAATCAAAGGACCCAGATGCCAAAAAACCTATAAAAATGCGAGAAAGAGGTAAAAGAGAAACCAAAAAAAAAAAAAAAAATACAAATTTGAAGAAAGTGAAGAGTTTAAGAAGGTGGGGAGATTAAGAAATGAAAGAACACAGGCAGCTAAAGTGGTGAAGTGAATTTAAAAGTGGGAACGAACGGGGAAAGAAAGAGGGATCAAAGGAAAAGGCTCTGCAAGAGATCTTTCAAGCTGCAAAGCCACTTGGTAGGGGCCGAACCAGATTAGATGTCCTCCGAGTGGATCGAAACGAGGAAGACAGAGGAAGGAGGCATAGGCCGGCCCGCTTAAACGACCGAGCCAACCAGCGTTGAACCTGAATCCCTTAGACCAAATTTTGAATTATGATTTACCCTTTTTTATTTTGGTATCACTTGTGTCCGAGGTTAGCTTACACCACCTCAACAAATCTCATATATAACCTGTGAGAAATTTGTACGGATGATCCATTTTTTGGTTTCAAAATGTCAAATGACCAATTTTTAAAAAATAATGTCAATTGACACATCATTGTCATACCAAATTACGTAAATTGCCCTCACAAGTGCCTCACGAGGTAAGTCTCGCTCTCGTCTGATTAAACATTCTCGCTCTCGCTTGAAATTTCCTAGTTTGATGTGATTGCTCGTCAGAGTACGAATGATTTGACAATTTTCACTACGGAAGCCTCAAATCAATAATACCTAAACACAATACAATGGTGATTTCTTTAAACTCTAAACTTTATTTCAACGGTGATTACTTCTCTGGTTTTCGATGGTGTTTTGTTGAATGGAGATTTTTCGAACGGAGATTTCCAAGATGAGGCTTTTTCAGAACGCAACTGGTTTTTTAGAAAGATGTTTCATTATTTTGAGTCTGTTTAATTATTTTTGCTGTGTTATTTCTGGAAAGGTAGCATTACAAAATTTTGTATTGGGAGAGAGAATAAGAGAGAGAGCGAGATTAAGAGAGAGCGAGATTACGAGAGAAAGTGAGATTAAGAGAGAGTGTGAGTACACTTCAATTGCTTGTACAACTTAATGACAAACATTCTCTTGCTTTGTAGGATGACAGAAAAGTGTTACTTATTCGATATGGAGGTGATTGGGATGAGAATGAAAGTTCGTATATTGGGGGAGAGTTGTCAATAATCATTGTGTTTGTTTCTTTGAAGTATGAAAAACTTAAATCTCACATTTACAGGGTTACAAATGTCAGTTCTTCAGAGTTTGATCTTATACTGAGAGTTAAATATAAGCTTGAATATGAAGTCCCTCCACAATACATAAGGAATGATGATGATGTTCGCTTCCTTCTTTTCCGAGAATACCTTAGTAGACGTCAGTTATTTGTAGCGCTGAAATCGAATCAAGACGAAAATATTAGAATGGGGTTTGGAAATGTGAGTTATGATGATACGACTATGGAAAGATAATACGAGAAATCATATCAGTTTCGTCAGGAAGAGGATGATATTCCATTGTCTACCAACATTATACCATCAACATTATCACTAGACAACGACCACACTAATCCAACAAGATTGAATTCAGAATTGGGCAGTACTTCAATTGTTGGTAATGAGAGACCATCTAGATTCAACTATATGGATTGTGGTCATCCAAAGCAAAGTTGTGGTCCTTCAGTAGATGTTAATGAGCAACCAACAAGATTGAATGAAATGGATCATGATCATGGAGATGTGTGTTGTTCTACAGCAGCTGCAGTGGTTCCACCATATGTGTCTTCAAGTTATAGGGCAGAGTTGATTATGCCTGGTACCTCTTCATCTGGGACAGAGGACGTTGAAGTTAGTCAACTATTTTTTAATAAAAATGACTTGAAAATAAGATTATCTATTTTGTCCATAAAAAAAAATTTTGAATTTAGGGTCAGGAAGCCAACCAAATCTCTGTTCACTGTCAAATGTATAGGGGAGACTTGTAAGTGGAGCCTTCGTGCAGTGAAAATGGAAGGGTTTGATATATTCAAGATCACAAAGTACTGCAGTTCGCACACATTTCCATTAATTCTGAATCACGATAATAGACAAGCAACTGCTACGGTTGTTGGTCAGTTGATTAAAGATAAGTTCACAGGAATATGACATATTTATAAACTTGTCATATCGTTGAGGATATAAGGAGAGATTATGGCGTGAACATAAGTTATGATAAAGCATGGCGTTCAAGGGAAAGTTACGTATGATGTCACTAGAGGTACTCAGAATACTCATACTCCATATTACATGCTTATGGAGAAGCATTAAAAATAGAGAATCTGGGTGCAGCCTTTGAAATCGAACTTGAAGATGAGGTGCATTTCAAGTATATGTTTATGGTATTAGGGTCTTGTATTAGAGGTTTCACAAGCTGTCGACCTGTGATAATTGTTGATCGGTCGCACTTGAAAGGAAAATATAAAGGCACCATGTTGGTTGCGGTTTCTATTGACGGGGGAACAATAAATTATACCCACTAGCATATGCAATAGTGGACAATGAAACCGATCGATCATGGAAATGGTTTATGTCAAACTTGAAATGCAGTATCGGAGAACCCAATAATCTGGTGTTTGTGTCTAATCGGATGGTATCTATCAGCAATGCTATTTGTGCATTTTTTCCCACGACATTTCATGGATTGTGCACATGGCACATAGAACAAAATCTTGTTACAAACTTTAAGGATAACTTGGTTGTTGGAATGTTTAGAGATGCAGCAAGGGCATTTCGCATGACAGAGTTCCAAACAAAATGGGACGAACTCTGTAGTTTTCGAGACGGTACTATCAAGAAATATCTGAAAGACATCGGTCTTCAAAGGTGAGCATGGGTTTACCAAATAGAACGGAGATATAATAACATGACATTCAACAGTGCAGAGTGTTTCAATTTGTTAACTAAAGAGCATTGACTATTGCCCATAGTATACTTGATTGAACATGTTAGAGGAATGCTCCAATCGTGGTTCTACGAACGGAGGAATTATTAGGCATCTCGAACAATATTGCACTCTAACTACTGTAAAACCCGATTGGCAAGTGAGGCCGATAAGGGCAGACGATATCGAATTGAGCCTATTGATTGTCATCGGGTCCACGTGCAAAATAATCGATTAGACGGTTTTGTCAATCTTCACACGAAGGAATGCACGTGTAAGTAATTTGACTCACTTGGTATCCCGTGTTCGTATGCAATTGTTGCTGCCAAGGAACGAAATATACCCATTCAGAGTCTTTGCAGTCGATTTTATACAATGGACTCTCTAATGACTACGTATGCGGAGCCTATAAATTCACTTGGGCAGATATCTGAATGGAAGAGACCTCCTGGATATGTAGAAAAGACTGTCCTTCCTCCGAAGTTTGTGGCACAAGCCGGGCGACAGAGAGTAAGAAGGATACCATTTAGAGGAGAATTTCGCAGACAAACGAAATGTGGTCGATGTGGGAATTATGGGCATAACCGCCAAAATTGTAGCGAACCGCTCACAACCATGCGACGTGTTGAAAATGCCAGAAACCGTGACACAAACACCTCTCATCTATTTTAGTTTATAACTAACTTGTAACATACGTCATCTTGTATACTCTCATATTATCTTGTAACAGTTTGTTGGTATGTGTTATAATACCATTGATTAGTTTTTCATACATCATACTTGTAACATACTTCATCTTGTAACATATTTTCTAGTTTTTCATACTTGTAACATACTTCATCTTATAACATACTTTCTGTAAACAAAAAACAATAACAAGCTGGAGTAAACAAAAAACAATAATAAGCTAGAGTATTTCTATAATAGCAATCTTCATGTTGTAACATACTTTTTATTTTTTTTCAAAGTCTCGCTCTCTCAATCTCACTCTCTCTCAAAGTCTCATTCTCTCAATCTTGCTCTCTCTCAAAATCTCGCTATTTCAATCTCGCTCTCTCTCAAAATCTCACTCTTTTAATGTTTGAACTTTGAATCTTGAACTTTGATATAATGTTTTATATACCATTGATATAATGAAAAGAGCAGTAGCTCAATTATACATGTTTTGATAAAATGTATAATATTGAACTTTGAACTTTGAACTTTGATAAAATTATTTTATACATGTTTTACATACATAAAACATACATGTTTTTACATACACAAAAAATATAATAAAAAATACAGAGTGTTCGCCCACAATTGACACACTAACTACATCCTATATTCACTCATTTTCTCCTGAGTGATTACAGACGGATCAACACCAGTCACCAGGTGTTCTAGTAATTTTATTGCAAAGATGCCACAATCAAGCGACCCTAATCAGTCAAGTCAACCATACCTAAGGATTGGTGAAAGACCCTCAACGGTCCACAGAAAAATTATTGCTAATTGCCCGAAATGAAAAGCAAAAATATTATGATGGACCTGATCTATAGTTAAGGGGCAATACGTACCAAAAGGTTCAAAGAAGGAATGCGCATCAGTCGAAACACTAACGCACTCCTCGAGATACGAATGAGGCTTTGGATTACTACCCCTTGATCACTTACACTACCCCAAACATCTGACTACATTTTCCAACTGAAATGGGGAGTAGTTCTCATAAGATGACTCTGAATCTTGTCTAGGAGGTGACTCTTTTTAGGCAGTCTACTTGATTGAAGGCTTCTTTCAGGAGGGTATCTTACCACTGAAATGAAAGCTTTCAAGTCAGGAACCAATGGTACCATCAACATCAAAGAATCCTGCAAACCAGTTTGATTGAGCATGAAGTGTAATAGGTAGAATTACAGGGATATCTAGTACTTGACAGACCGGTAGCTCTACTAAGCGAAGAACCGCTCACTGTCTTTTCTTCCTGAGTCATATGTGCTGGTAGGCGATCGTGTTTTTTACAGGATTTCTCGTTACTCATGTCAGCATTCTCACTTCTTACAGGCTCGCTCTAGTGCAGAAGTCGAGTAAAGGGCTCTTACTGATACTACATCAGAGATTATTTTGTTCGGATGGTTACAACAAGATATGGGATATGAAATCCTATTTTCTTGCAAGACCCATTCAGATAAGGGAAAACTCTAGAGATTGCTTCAGCTGCAGAACAGGAGCTCATGTGGAACCTTTTCTTTCTGGCGTAACTGCGTCAAAGGCATAAGAAAAGAAAGCCCTTTTTCACCTTTCCTTCTTAAATTATCGATATGATCTGATTGACCTGGGGTCTGTTAAGAGATAGGCGAAGAGTCTGACGAGCTGAGAAAAGTTGCTATGCGCTGGCGGCTGGAGCCTGACATTCATTTCTTCATTCATATTCATAGCTTAGTCTACTAAAATCAAAGGGGGACCAGCCTAGGGCGGATTCTTTGAAGAAAACAAACTTTAGGAAAGTGGTTCAAAAATGGAAACGAACCGGAATAACGTTCGATCTTGTTTCTAGATTAAGTGGAAAAGGGATATAAGATGTTCGTTCTATTCCGGTCGAGCACTCTCTTTTCTTTGTCAAATTTCATCTTACCAAACAAGACTGACTTCTAACCAACCCCAGATATGGAAATGTGCTAAACTTGCTTTCCTTTCTCATTAGCTTGGACTTCTTTGGCGATCGTGAAGTCACCGGATGAATTGTCGAGTAGATTGATCAAATCCGGACACGGCTGAGCTCTCTTCCAGATTCAATTATCGAAAGAAGAGGGAGATCTCGAATGGGGTTCTTCACGAAGTTCGAAAGAAATGAATAAAAAAGAGTTTCTCTATGGCCTCTGTGAACTTATTCTTTATAGTCAATATGGCCAATTTGGGTACTAGTAAGCGACAGAAGCAAAGTTATTCGATTTTCTTTGAAGGCTTCTAAAGTACTAGCTGTCTACGCGGCGAACTTGATTTTACCAAAGATGATGAAAACTTGAATTCCCAACCATTTATGCGTGTGTTGTATGTCGACGTTCATAGGTCGTGAGATTTTTCAACGGGATGTGGATAGGTTCGGCTTTGAATGATCCACATCACAGTAGTGAAGTAGGGATGGTACTGTAATAGTCAATGGCTCCTGCCAATTCACCAGTTTTTTCATTGGTGTGTATGACGGAAGTGAATCGAACACGAATATGTGGCCTCTGTTAATGTCCATTGCAAGGACCATCCAGTGCTCATCGATATTCATTGCTGTATAAACGAAATCCACATCTGCCCATTTGACATCGAATTTATCGGTGACGTAGCCCGTGTCTTCATCCTTCCATGCTAGGGCAGCGTCTAGTCTCGTCTTATTCTTTATTCGTTTAAATACCCTGCCACGAGCATTAAGGTGACTTTGCCAAATAAAATGAGAAGTTAAGTAACAAAATATATCATAGTAAAATGACTCTGCACAACAAAATATATCAAAATTTATCGTTACACTAATTGGCAAGATAGTGAACTTGTACATGCACATGTCAGGCCGAGTATAAAATTTTTCTTTCATAAAATAAAATAAAGTATTTATGGTCTGCACAAAAAATTACTATGTCAATAAAAGTACAAGATATCCAACTGTAAAGAAGTCAAGACTAGGAAACTTACATTGCATTCGACCCACAAACTTGGGGAAATCAATTCCTTGAAGAATTGCTTGGAAGGTGGTTTAAAGGAATTCTCTTGAACCTCGTTATCGGTATTTTTGTCTGAGATCCAGCCCATCATTTATGTAAAAATATTGTGTGGAACATCATATGCTACATTGTATGCGACAATCACTCTAGATAGTGACGTAGCTACACCTGGGACAGAATGCTTAACCACACTTTTATTCCTTACTTGAGCTGGAGGTGTATATTTACCAACAACTTTCCTCTTATGAGTAGTTCTTTGAGATTTCTACATAAACAGATAACAAAAAATTACTCATCAAGAAATATAACAATATAAACAAAGATTACTGATCAATAAATTACTCACTAGTGTAACTCCATCTGTGGTCGTAACAATACCAGAAGTGTCAGTCTTTAGGATGTCAGACATGACAGCCTCTGTTTGTGGGATCTCGGCCTCTATAGGTTCTACGTCAGTGGGTGATGTTGTGGTAGTATCGGGCTTTAGAGAGGGGATGTGAGTAGGTGAAGTGGTAGTATTTTGAGGCTCTACAGGAGGATGAGAGTATCAAAGGCAGTCACATTAGTGGTATCGGGATCCCGAGATGAGATGGGCGACCTTGTTGTCTTCTCATTCACCGTGGAACACTTCAATTAGTAAAGTAAAATGATGAGTTCATGAACACGTAAAGACATAAAATGATAGTAAATGCAAACCTTGCACATAGACTGCAACAATGATAGGATGGCCGACAGTTGTCCTTTCATGTCTATTATGTTTTCCTCCATATTGGATACACGACTATCTAAGCTCTATATATGACCATGCAACCTCGATGGTGAGCTGTCAATGATCCGCAGGTACAATAAATAGAATCATTGGGTTTGGCTCTCTCCCTGTGAGCAACACACTCAGGACACTTCTCATCCATAGATCGCTCTCTAGGGAGTTCGCAAGATGAACATCAGGTGGGTTCAACTCATCCTCATCGTGTACGTCCCCCACCACATCATGGAACATATCATCACTAGGTGTGTATGTCCCTCCTTTCACCCTTCCACTTCAGCATCCTAGTGCTCAGAATGCTCGTGTTCATCCCCTTCCTCCACCCTTCCACATTCATCATTGTCATCTCCACAATGATAATCACTGTCACTTTCACTTTCAGAACTACCCCCACTACTCGACCTATTGCCACTTTCAGCACTATCATCATTGACACCTAGATCAAATATAGGTCGTCTTTCCACTGGGGTATCTCGAAACTCCCTGTCAGCGTCTGTCATGATAATACCCTCTTTAACCTTTATCTGCATTAACAACCTAGTAAATTGGTTAGTGTCAATTTAACAACCAAATAAACATATTATGCATAGAGTAAACGTACATTGTTAGACTCGAATATCTTTCTCTCGAGTACTTTGAAGGATACTGAGTGGGAGTATGACCATCATAATATGCGAGGTAAAGCCACTTTGCTCCTTCGCTTTGTAATGTTCCCAGCTATTGATGCAACTAGGATCCCATACGTCCATACCTAAACAAAATTTAACATATATTAAGAATAACAGTAATGTTAAATAAAACAACACAATTATTATGTTAAGCAAATTTACCTGGAACGCTTGTGGAAATCCACGCAAAGAGTACTTCACAATGTGATTTTTATTTCCTTTCACCTTCGTCTTGTATAGACTACTCTTATCATTTAAGGCAGTCTTTAGGGCATCGAGTGTCCTCTCCCAAATAATGGTATCCCAATCAAGACTGTTGTAGTACTTTATGTTTTAAACGTCCTTAAAACGTTTGAGGTCCACTGTATTTTTCTGTTTGTTCTTTCCCATCATTGAAACCTCAGTATAATAGATACTGTGATCTTCACAGCATCCTCATCATTTTCAAACTCCAACTCCTTGTATTTTTCTTCAAGTAGACGGACATGTAAGGTGTTCTTCGTCACTCGATTACCAAAATACTTGATTGCAAGTTCATACGAGGACTGCTCATTCTGATCAACTCGTGTTGGGGATCGCCACAAACCAGTCATCAACAAAAAATCATCCTTAAAAAAAGTGACGACCTTTCCATAAACAGAGAATGACATTGAGTCAGATCTCGTCTTCTTCACTTCTCTCAGCAACATATGATGGATAATTGGGTTGTTAAACACCATGTCAACGTCTACAAATTGCCCAAAAATTGTTCTCTTGAACATGTTTAACTACTTTGGGGTAAGCTTCTCCTTCACAATCTTGTTTGCATTAGAAATGTGGGCCAAACTCGTTACTTGACCGAAAAATCGATCGGCTACGAGTATTCTGAAACGTGTTGCCATTTTAAATCACTACTGCATGAAATAAAGATTCAATTAGTAAACTCATTCAGAAAAAAAATTGTAAAAAAACATTTTGTTTAAATTTCACTGGTATCGCTCTTACTGGCATCACTCTCTATGGTATCGCTCTCTTTGGTGTCACTCTCTCCGATGTCGCTCTTTTCAGTGTCGCTCTTTCTGGTGTCGCTCTCTCTCGTAACTCTCACTTATCTCACTCGCATTCTCTCTTTTTATTCATCTTCAATTACAGAACACATACCAAAAAAAAAAAAAAAAATCATAGGCTCACAGTATTTCTAAACCTCAGAACGACTGACTCTTTCTGGTGTTGCTCTTTCTAGTATCGCTCTCACCGATTTCACTCTCACTTATCTCCCCACAAACTTTTTTTTACTCGTCTTCAACCACAGAACACATAGAAAACCAAAAAAAAAAAAAAAAAAAAACCATAGGTTCACAGTATATCTAAACCCAGAACGACCCATAAAACCCCATTACCGATCAGTTTAAGACATTTTCAGGCACAAATTGAAAGATTTACAGATTAGATTCGATTTGTCAGCGACAGTAGAATCGTTTGCAAGCCGAAATGATGGATTCTAAAGAGTTTTTAGTTTATGAGCGATACGAGGCCGTTAGCTTGGGAAATTTGAATGAAGAGTTTTTAGTTTTGGTTGGTTTTCAATAAAAAGGTAAGAAGACGAAGAGGTAAGGGCAATTTATGTAATTTGGTATGGTTATGATGTCAGCAGATGGTCAATTGACATAATTTTTTAAAAATTGGTCATTTGACATTTTGGACCTAAAAAATGGGTCGTCCGTACAAATTTCCCATAACCTGCCTCACCCAACATTTTGCATAAAAAAGACTCATAGATATTAAATCTTAATTAGTGGTCACCACTAATGGGACCTATAATTTTTTAGTTCTTTAGTTCTTTATCGAGATGTTGATGTCAAATTTAAAGAGAGAATATTTATTCCGAGTATGGAAGCTAGAGAGTTTGAGAGTAAAACTCAAGTTATCTCCTATGAAGTTATAATGATGTATTTATAGAGAAAGTTAACCTAGGGTATTTTCTAGGATTTTCGAGTCACCTTAGAACAACTAGATAACCGATCAGGCCAAGGGTATGCTCGGTTTCATGTTTGGCTAGGGCAAAAACTGAGCATCTTCCTTAGGCCATATCTTGGGCCTAAAATGTTACTTTGGGTTGGGCATGCGTAAAACATGGCCCGTTAGCCATTTGGTAAGGGTTGACCTCGACCTTATTCGAGGTCGAGCATCTTCCATAGGCTATATCTTGGGACTAATATGCTATTTTGGGCCGGGCATGTGTAAAACATGTCTCATTAGGCATTTGGCAAGGATAGACCTTGGCCTTTGCCGAGGCTATTGGCTTGAGCTAGGCCCAAATCAACCCTCTTTTCCTATGCCTATTTCAGATTTTAGTTGATACTTTCAACCTGTATCATACTTCTTCTTGACTTTATCATTTCCAAATGTCAATTATATCCTTCGCAACCTTAACAAAGGTCATGCCCTCTATTTACCACTAGGTCAATCGATGATGGCTATGATTTACCCTTTTTTAATCAAGATAGTATATATCTACTTATTTTGATATTTCTATTTCTTTCAAATATTAATATTGCTAGCAAAATAGTTTGCTAAAGTAATATATTAATGGTTAAATTGCAAATTTGATCTCTATGATTTGGAAAAAGTTAGAATTTAGAATTTGTTCCTATTATTTGATAAAACATTAAAAAATAGTGCTAACGGTAGAGATTATATATGAGGATTTCATCAAACCATAAAGACTATTTATGAGGTTTTATCAAATCATAAAGACTAAATTATAACTTTGAAATCATAGGGACTAAACTCTAACTTTCTCCAAACTATGGAGACCAAATTTATAATTTAACTTACATTAATTCAATCATTTGCTTAATCGTCTTCTATGCCTAATAAATTCACCTAAAAGTTCAATGAATTAGTATGGCTAGTTATCAAGTTGTAAAATATAATAAACGATATCATTCTTGACAAAGTACACTTGCGTGGTTATAACTTTATAGTATTTCATGAGTGAAGAAGTTATAAAATGTGATGGTAGAGCCTTACCTTCAAGTGGCCTTGAGTGAGTAGATTCGATGAGCATGGGGTATTGATCTAATTATATTTCAAAAATTGATTGGACAGATATATTGATATTGAGCCTTTTGCTAATAAAGAGATCCAAAATGATGCTTGTACTAGAAAGTAAAGAAACAAAACTTTATTCGTGTAGATTTTCTAATTATGTATCTTCCAATGAAGTTTCATGTTTTTTTTAAACAAAAGTAGGACTAAACAAAGTCAAGGAGATAACGTGATTCGGGCTAGAAGTGTCAACTTAAGACCAAACTGAACCTAGAAAAAGGGGTTTCCTTGTCCAAGTCATTATGCTCGGCCTTGGCCAAGGCTGAGGTTGAGCCTCACAAAATTGCTAATG
Organism: Benincasa hispida; assembly: GCF_027475165.1. Lineage (NCBI taxonomy): Eukaryota > Viridiplantae > Streptophyta > Magnoliopsida > Cucurbitales > Cucurbitaceae > Benincasa > Benincasa hispida. The sequence continues at coordinate 11,230,320 of NC_143483.1, forward strand.
GGATATGCCTCATGCATGTCCCGGCCCAAGATATAGCTAAAAGAAAGTGCTTGGGCTTGGCCTTTACCGAGGCCAACCATAAAAAAAATACCAAATGTGATACACCCCTCAGACGCTCTAGTCTAGTGAGTCAAAGGATAATCCCAATGCAACTCCAAAATTCTCTAGGAGAAGGGCTTAGGCCAACTACATTTATAAATATATCATGATAGCTACAAGGAAAGTATGACAATTCTAATACTCAAACTCTCTACTTGCTACATAATTTTCTTGGCTAACTTAAGCATCGAAGCTCGTGTGACAAGCACTATAATGGTGTGTAGATCTTTTATATCTTGCAGATTGTGTTCTTCCCTGAATTACAAATTTACAGTTCACTATTACAAAACTAGGCTTTAATGTTGGTTTAAAATTGATATTATAGGTCTTCAATGTCGATTGTCTTTAATGTCGATTTAAAACCGACACTATAGATGACCAAGATTTCAATGCCAATTACCTTCAATGTCAATTTTCAATCGACATTGAAAATTATCTTCAATGTCGATTTTCAACTGACATTGAACATCATCTTAAATATTAGGTTTTTACTTTTTTTTTAATCAATAATTGTTCATTATCAAATGTTTGTCAAGCGTTTGTATTGAAAAAATAAAAATACATATATACTTTTTTTTGCTTATGCACGCGCAAATCAAAATATTTTTCTTTTATCTGTACATGCACAAAATAAAATTTTAATTGTTATTATATATACAACTCAACTTTCAACAAATACAAAAAATAACTAATTCACAACAAGGAAAAAGATGTTTAACTAAGTTATCAACAAGTTATATTGATCAATATATACATAGAGCTCTAAACTCTAAAGAATGAGACTTAAACCTAATAAACAATATATCTTATACTTACAAACACAAACTAAACAAAGTTATCAAACCTAGCAACTCAACTCAACAATGTAAAGAAATTCAACTCAATGATTAGGCTTCCAGTAAATCTTGTGGGTCTTATGCCTGGATAGGCATATGAATCGGCTTTAAGGGTTGTTGCAGAGAATGCATCAATGTTGAGATCAGCCCACGAGTAATGTTCTATCAAGAAACGAACTAACACAGTAGGAGGGACATTCTAGCAAGGAAGAGAAAAATAAAAAATGAACAAACTAAGAGGTTTTCTGATAAACAACTAGGAAATGGGCAATAAAATACCAATTAGAAACAACATAGTGAGAGGAAAAATGGGCAATAAAATACTAATTAGAAACAACAGAATGAAAGAGGAAATGGGCAATGAAATACCAATTCAAAATAATAAACTAAGAGGTTGTGTTCAGAAAATACAAGTAATATTTAATTGAAAGCAAGAAATCTTTAATTCTAAATATACAATTGAACAAGAAAACTCAAAGGCTAAAAACGTACTTCACTAACAATCCAAAGTTTGAACTCTTTAATTTCAAGCGAACTAATCATAGAGAAAACGAGATAGTGAAACCAAGATCCAATTAGTTCACACATCTTTTAAGCAAAATAAAAGAGGCATATCAGTTGTGGAGCTTCATTGATAACTGCTGCATAATATATCACATCATTTTTCATTTTTATGAAAAAGAAAAAGAAAAAGAAAAAGAAACTTTCATCTTTCTTACTTGTTTGGCCCTTTCAATCTCTACAAGCTCACACTTGATAATGATCCACAAAAACCAAACAAAGATTTAGAGTCTGCTGAATTCAAGCCTCAATATTATCAGGAGTTCTACATCATTTAGCAGAATGAATCAAAATTATCCTATTAATTTTGAACCATCTTATCTATAAGAACCATTAACATAATAGAATTAAGCCAATGTAAACTCAAATAGATAAAATCAAGGCTTCCCAATGAGGTGGACGAGAATCCAATTCTCAACACACCACCAACTTGGCACTGAAAAATAGAGAATTGGATGCCAATTTATGGACTTGATTTAATGGTTTGCAGAACACCCCAATAGCAGAGGATTAAACTACAAAGTAAACTTAAAAAAAATATATGAAAGAAGAGAAGAAGTACAAACAAGAAATAATTAAAACTTAGAAGTAAAAACTTGAACATGTCTCAATGACTAGAGGACTTAATCTACAAGTTTGGGAGATCTCCTCAAGTGGGCAAGCTGAAAATGACTTCAATTTTCAATCCTAACCATCCAACAATCTCACACTCTCTCTACTAAAACTAATTTTATTCAGTCAGGCATTATCACAAACAAATTATGGGCAGAAGCAGAACAACCAATTGAGAAGTCAAATTAAAGCCATTAACAAAATCTATAGAAATTGCGGATTTAAATAAGAAAAAGTAAAATATACGTAATCATTGAGTAATTAATGCTCTTATGAATTTTTCCCTTCCCTTTTGGTTCTATCATTGAAAAACTGTAGCAACCAAAATCAAATGATCAAAATGTCATCAACATAATTAAAAAAAAAAAAGTTTAAATCTTCTGCAATTTGATAATTAATAAACTCATTCTACAAGCTAAATCATGAATTCAATAGAAATTTGTTTAAAAACATGTTTATAGTTTACATTGTATAGAAAATTTTACTTGCTGCTTTTACCATTTAAAATTAAAGATTATTCAGAAGAAACCTATAAATGGTTTTGTGAAAGAAGTGTATGGAAAGGAAAAAAATAAAATAAAATAGCAAAAATTAGGGGAATTGAAAAACTAATGAAAATCAACAAAAATTTAAGTGCTTAGATGTAAAATTCATAATAGGATTAAAATCATCACTCATTGTTCTACAGGTACCACAACAGAGAAAGAGAGAAAACCTGAGTGAGCGAAACGAAAACAAAGATGAAGAGATGGTAGCAAAATTTCGTCTGCGGTAGGCGTATTAACGAGAACGAAAAAAATATGAGAGAGGGATCGTGAGAGATTGAGAGAGGGAGACGAAGAGAAGGTCGTCAAATAGTCGAACTTCAAAGGATGGAGATGGGTGCTAGGTGGAGACGTGAGTCGTGAGGTCAAGCAATAGGGAGAGATTGAGAAGTGAAAGTGTTGGAAATGATAGGACTCTCAGAACGACGAACAGTAAACCGTCAAGGCATAACGGTCAAGCGAGAGCAAAACCTACAAAACAGAAACTCGTTAAGGTTGAGTCACGGAGCTCGCTCCCTTTGAGACGTTTCGCGGCTTTTCCCAAATGTGCAAGCAGGTCTGAAAATTACCACGTCGTCCCAGGATAAAACAGCCAAATGAAAACTGGTTAGAAATGTACCGTTACCGACCAGAACATATACCCTTTCTAAACTCACTGCTCGGAAAGCTAGGATGGAGGAGGAGAGGAAAATGAAGTGGGAAATGAAGAAAATGAATTCTGTATATTTGAACTGTTGAAGGTCTCGCCTTTTATAGGCCTTTAGCGTTGAACTGTAGGGAGTGAGAAGAGCGCTCCGCCACAGAATGTGCGCGGACGGTACAGATGGGCAGACAAAACGCGCAGACGAACGGACCGTTTCCTTCTTTTTTCTGGTTAAAAAAATAAAAAATAAAAAAATTATATTAAAAAATAATCATCAACGCGCCTCGCCTTGCCTGACCGGATGGACGGCGGCGACACGCGTGGAATGTCCACCGAACCCACATTGGTCTATCTCCTCACTCCCTCAAAAACACCAAATTTTCCAATGTGGGATTCTCCAACCAAAAAAGTTGGTCCCCTCTTTGTTTTGAAAGTTAAATTTTCACCCAACTGAGAGTTATGCTGGGTAAGTGGACAGCGACAGAGAGAATAGAAAAGTAACCTTAGATTGAAATTTGAGAGGGAAATGAAAATGGGGAAGGGAGGGGAAAAAATGAAGATTAAAAAGTTGTTTGGGATTCAAAAGAGAGGTTCGTCTACAATGTCGATTTTGAACCGACATTATAGTTAGGCCTACGATGTCAGTTTAAAACCGATATTAAAGATCTATTTTTTTTTTTAAAAAAAAAAAAACCAACATTGTATATCCATTTTTAGTTTTTCCAATCGACATTAAAGTCCAGATTTTTTGTAATGGTTGTTGTCACGAGCAGGGGGAGTCCATATTTATTCCATCTAGATTTTAGCATCAACAATTATTATAATTAGAAGAATCAAAATCATTTGAATTGGAGTGTACATAGAAAACTAATGTTTCATTGTTACATGGTCAAAAGTGTAAAAAAAATGTTTACAACCCTAAGACATGTTCTGACCACAAACAAATTTTACAATTCATCCTCCCATGCTTGGCCATAGCCATAGCTTGAAGGCAAATAAAAGTTGTATCAATCCTGTCCATAGATAATTTGAAGCCATTTGAAATTTAGAGTACATACAAATTAACCTTTCCATTGATACATTGGGAAATGAAAAGTGTTAAAAATCTTTACTACCCTATGGCATGCTCTAACCACAAACAAATTGTACAATTTCCTTCCCATCCTTAGAAATATTCATAGCCATGGCCATAGATTGAAGGTAAATAAAAGTTGGATCATCAATCATTTTCTTGGCTTTGCTTATACATGATCTGCATTGTATCTTTGTGTGTTGTAGGTTCCAAGAAGAGGTACTCTCTGATCTTCATGTGATTCCTTGTTAAGATTATGGCTATGGCCTTCTTCTTTTTCTTCATCAACACCCATTTCTTCTTTTGCTTTTCCCCACATTACAGTATAAAACCCTATGGATATTATGGATGCTCCAATAAGACTGTAAGGCAAACCAAATTGAAACTTCTTCATGTTAGTTTAACTGATGCAAGAAACTTGTGGTGGTTTTAGAGTTATAGATTAGTCATATAGTTCAGAATGCAAAAACCCAACTCATGGAACTCTCTCTTTTTCTTTGTGGTCATACCTTCCAAGATGTAGAGAATCACCAAGAAACAGAACACCCATTACGATTGCGACGACGATCGACAGCGGCTTAAACATTGCTACGAACACCGGCCCTTTCAAGCGGAGTGCCCATGTATGAACTGTATTGTTTAAACATGATCCAAAAAGTCCCTGAAAATATAGAAAAGAAGAAATATCTCTTGGTTAGATACAATAATAGATGATAAGAGGACAATGACATTTATTAAGTGCTTTTTTTCTTGGTTCTTACAGAGCATAAAACAGAGGCCAATGCTGTATTTTGCCTCAAAATCCAAGCACTTGGATCTGTCTCTAAAATCGCACCTACAACTGCAGCTATAATGGCCACAGTTAAGTTGTAGAAGAAGACCACTGTTGCCTCTTCTGGGTATTCCTTCATTATTTTTGTCTGTCAAAATGTTCAACACTTTCAAGGTTATGTTCACATTAAGCTTCTTCTCATAAAACACAAGTAGAACACTTCAATTTGAAGAAGTATAAACAAAGTCCCACATCGAATAAGGAAGAGAGAGATTTATGGTATATAGGTGCTAACAATTATCTCTATTCGTATGCAAGCCTTGTGGGTAGTTTAAAAAATAAAGTAATCAGTTTGTACGTTTGAGTGTCTCACTTTGGCTTCATGGGAAGAGGCCATAAGTGGAAGGAAAGAAAACACAAGGATAAGTAGATGTAAAAAGAAAGAAGAGGAGTCTTAAATTTGAGTGTATAGCATTAGAAAATGAGATATATATTTTACCTGAACAATGTACCAAAGTGGAACCAAGATATATTCAGCAGTCAAGAGAAGGCTACCAATGACCCAATTAGAATCTAAAGAGGACAGTTGTGGATGGTGATGAAGTGAAAGAGAAATGGGTGCTGAAGATAATATGATTCTTGGACCCTTGTAAAAAGTTACCACAAATGCCCCTGATATTGATATTATGGTGCCCACCACTTTTGCTTGACTGCTATTGCTCTTCAATACCACTTTCTCCATCCTTTTTATCATAAACATACACATTATCACAACTACATAGATCGACTACAAGGATAAGAAACCAAACCTCACAATTATTTGTATTATTATTAACACAAGAAAATATCATAATCAACTTCTTATACACTTAATATTAGCGCTAAAATTTCTATTCATTGTAATTATCTTATTTTCTAATTGGTCACAAATAGGCTCTCTCTCAACCTCATCAACCGGCCCATGGCCTAAAGGTCGACTCCAATAATTGTGTAAGTAAAAGCAATAAAAAGTACCTAAAATATTAAAATACAATTAAATAAGAAGGAAAAATTGCCAGAAATAGCACGCTTAAGTTTTTATCTTACAAAACTAGCATCTTTTTTGAAAACTCGTAAAAATAGTTTTTTCGGTCCATCTCGGATGAGATCGACCACCGAGAATTAGTTACAAAATTGATTTTTTCTACCTTATCGATTGTTTTGGGCCTTCTTGATACATCAAGCCTAATTACAGGTCGAGATTTACTAATTTTTTTATGTACCGAGAAGGCCCAAGACAATCGATAAGGTAGAAAAAGTTGATTTTATAACTAATTATTGGTGGTTGATCTCGCCCAAAATGGACCGAGAAAAACTATTTTTATGAGTTTTCAAAAAGCGTGCTAGTTTTGTAAGATAAAAACCTAAACGTGCTATTTTTTTACAATTTTCCAAGAGAAATGGAAATTCAATACACTTTAATAACCCATAATTAAGAAATTTAAAAAATATCTATATGTTTTTAAAAAATTATTAAATAATTAACATTCAATGAACCGATGCAAACACGATCCAAATTTAGCCCAAACTTTAGTCCAATTAAGTCCAAAGGTTGGATCATGAGCTTGACTATTAAAAGTTAGTCAGCCCCACCCAATCTCAATATAGTGCTTTAAGCCCGTTAAATTTGAGTTTGCACTTTTTAGATTCGGGTTGAGTCGAGTCGACTCAATGATCAGGTGAGCTTCTCTCTAGCTTTCTCTAGCTTATGAAGTGAGATATTTTTTCGTGACTTAAGGCTCATGTTTTATCTGGAGACGTGTGTTATACATGCTCCTTATACATTTACATGGAGAAAAAAGACAAAAATAAAATTATATTTTTTTAAAGATTGATTTTGACATTTTATTTTCAAATGAAAGAAAAAAACAACAATATTTTGACAATAAAAGAAAGCAAGAATCTTGTCACAAAGACATTCACTATGTGAATTCTTGTGAAAATTTTAATAAACGTATCATATTATTCAATACCAATGGTACACAATTGTTTGTATAAAAAAGGGGGAAAAAGAAAGAGATAAAAATTTAAGATAAAATTTTGCTGAAGTAATTCTAAATAAGGTTTAAAACGTAGATGTTTCAATTTTATGAAAATTTCAATGAAAATATCCAAAAATTATTGTGAATGTTGATGAATATTTTTGGAAATAATTATAAGAATAAATTTTTTTAAAAAATATATAAATTAATTTCAAAAAAGAATCTACAAAACTAGAAAAATAAGAGAAAATATTTTCATAAAATAGCAAAATTTTAATCCTTTGATAGCAGTTGACAGAGGTGAATAGAAATCTATCGGTGATAAAATGAGATAGAATCAATATTTTTTTTACTATTTTTATAAATAGTTTGACATTTTTTCTATCTGCGAAAAGTCTCATTTAAAAAATATATTATTTTTATTATATTCTCATTTGTGATATTTTGTTGCTTTTTTTTTCTTTATGTTTTCATGATTTTTTTACAAGATAATGAAAATATTGATTTACTTATTATCGATGTTAAATCTATAAAAATATGAAAATTTTGAAGGGATGTCGATGAAAATTTAATATCAAGAATATAATTTATAATTACCCTCCAATAATTTTTTTTAATTAATTGATGAACTCCACAATATTAACCTTCGGAAGAAAAACAAAAAATATAACGTGGGCCCACCTTGTTAAAAAATGGCACTTGCTTTAATAATAATAAATAATGAAATAAAACTTTAGAAAACTTAGTGAATTGGCAATCAAATCAATAAGGCACCTCTTGAAAGTAAGAAACCCCACTTTGACTTTAAAAATATGGAAATTGAAGCCATTTTTTTGATTGAAGTAATCTTATGATCCACACATTCACTATATATATTATAGAGAAATATAAAATATTAATTCCATTTATATTTTAAAAAAAGAAAATATTTATGCAATATGTTTATAAAATTAAGATTTCCACATTCCTTGGGTTGATATTTTAAATCTTAATTAAAATTATTTTTTTTTAAAAAAAAAGGTTAAGAATATTTTTGGGATTGATTTTGAAATAATTAAAATGACTTGTGTCATTTTTTAAATTATTGTAAAACATGTTTTTAATCATTTAAAATCGATTTTGATGATATAAAAATTACATTTAGAAGTGTCAAATTAAATAGATTTTGAATGAGTAAATATATGTTTAATAGTAATTTCAAACATGAAAAAAATAATTTTAATTTTTTCAAAATCACTCCAAAATATACACTCTAATTATAAGAGAAAATAATTAAAAAATAAGTTCAATTTTAAAAAATAAAATAGTTAAATCTATAACCATTTTGTATTTTGTTTTTCCAAAATGAAGCTCATAAACACTGGTTTTATGTATAATTTTTCTATAACTTAATTTTTAAAAATATTTTAAAAAATAAACCAAATTTTTAAAACTAAAAAAAAAATCTTTAAAAAGTGAGATTTTAAAAAATAGAAAAATAAGGAAAACTATCACAAAATAGAAAAATTTAATCATCATTGATAGAGGCCGATTGAAGTCAGTGTCTATTAGTGATAGAAACTGATAGAAGTTTATCAACGATACTATATAATTGATGCTGATAAAAGTCTCTCAATGGCTATTAATATTTTCTTTTGTTATTTCTATAAAAAAATTTGACATTTTTTCTATCGGTAAAAAATTCTCTTTTAGAAATCAGATTTTATTTTTAAAATTTAACTCAAAATTCATGAGTGTTTTTAAAGAATACGAAAAACTTATCAATTTTTTTTTATAAACAAGCCATTAAAAAAACAAAATAGTTACTAAACCTTCCTCATTTAAACTTATATATATATATATATAAATATAAAGTAATGAAACAAAATGACCCCTAAAAAGAAAAATGGCCCTTGAGAAAAAGAGAGAGATGAGAGGATGCAGAAGGGTATTTTGGTAATTAAATAGTGAACCTGAAAATGATGGCAAGGATGAAAGTGAAAGCAGGAACAAGGTTGCTGATGGCGGAAGCAAGCGTTGGAGAACTGTAATTGATTCCTGTGTATCCCATAATCTGCGAACAAGAACTACCGATAACACAAAACAAATCATTTCAGAACACCAGATTTTAATTTCACAAATCCCCAAAAACAAAAACAAAAGAAAACCCAATTTAAATTCCTCTGTACCCGATGAGTCCAAGCAGAGCAATCTTTGAAATTACAGAGTAATTGAGCGGCGGAAGACGAGTAGATCGGCGAGAGATGAACGGGGAAGGGAGGAGGAGAAGGGCGGCGAAAGAGTAAGAATAAACGACGAACACGTGGTGGCTCATGCCGGCGGCGGTGGCGGCTTTGAAAAGAGTGTTTAGACCGACGTTGATACACTCCATCGCCATCATCGCCGGAAATGGAAGAATTCCTTCCATTAAGCTTACCGCCATCTTTCTCAAAACTGAAAACTTCCTTGCTAACTTCAATGGCTTTATATTTTAAGTCTATTTATAAAAGATGATTGTGCAAATTCATTGTTACTTTCATTCCACTACTAATAATATATGATCTTTAATTATTATTATTATTATTATTTTAATTAGAGTTTGCAATTCGGACTTTATCTTTAGTTTAAATTCAGAAAATAAATATAAAAACACCTATTTAAACGTATTTGTTTAACTATATTTCGAACATAGTTTTTGTTGGCATGTGAAACTCACGTGTTAGTCGTTGTCGTGAATTCTTCATGGACTTTACCTCCGGTCTAAGGTAAGGACTCTCCGTTGGAGACTACTTACTTTTCCTTCTAAGTCCTTGAATGAGAGGTATTAATGATGCCCCTCCTCTAACATCAGTATGTGATTATGTGTAACTTTGACGATGTCATGGTTGTTTGCATCGATTGAGGTGGTAGGCATTAGATCGAGCATTATTGATTATTTTTCAATTAGTATATATATAGAGATGTCCAATTTTCTCATGGGGATAAGATTCCTCGATTAGGCGGGAAATGGGGGAGGGAGTGAAGAAAAAAATTCCTCGTGAGCTGAACGGGGACGGAGACAAGGAATGCATTCCCGTCCCCGCCCCCACCCCATTCCTCGTCCCCGCCTCGATTAGCTTCTACATATTTATTTAGTATAGTTATCTAATGCTATATTATTATTATTATATAAATATTATATTTAAATTTCAAATTTGATTATTTATTGGGAAAGATAATGAAGATGTTTAAATTTAAATTATATATATGAATAATTTGATTTATATTTATTTCTTTCTACTAAAAATTAATTAGTTTTTTAGGCCAAAATTTGAGTAATTTATTTTTAAATTCAAATTATTATATAAAACTAACCATAATAAAAAATTTAGTGATAAAATTAATTATTTAATTAAAATTTACTCACATTAGTGATTCAAATTAATTGACTTTTTACAAAACAAAAAAAAAAAGTAACGGGAAAAAATTCTTGCGGTGAACCCGATTCCCACGAATTCCTTGATGGGAATCTTCGCCTTGATCTCGGTGGAGAATTTCACGAGAATGAGAAATGGAATAGGGAGCGGAGATGGGGATGGAGAATGGCATCTCCGACCGCGTCCCGCCCCGTGGACATTTCTATATATATTCATCGATTCAATTACTCGGTCCAGAATACATAGCTGTGATTTTTTTCCTTTTAGAATGCTCATTTTTCAATGTTGTCTCCTAGTTTTTCTTAGACTTGAATCTTACCTAGAAGAATCGTAACTAGGTCTTTTGTCTAATAAAATTATTAGAATAATGTAATAAAGAGAAAGGGAAAAAAAAAAAATCAAGTGTGGACGGCTTGTTGCATGCATATTAGGACAGCATACTCTCCCCCTTTTTTTATCTTTTCGCGACCTATCAAATTCAAAGAGACATATCAATGATCCACTTGAGAAAACACTTGTCTCCAACCCTCCGCATATTGATTTTGAGAACATTCATTTGAATTTTTTAGTGTTAATTAATTAAGTCATTTGTGAATAAATCTCTAACCGTTTCAACATATCTGAAAAAACATCTTTTCATAACAAAAAAAAAAAAAATAGTCCAAAAGGGTGTTAACGCGGTAATTGAAAGGACGGCCTTATTTCTCTTCGTAGGGACAATGACAAAATGATTTGTGATTAACAGAATTCCTAAAGCACAAAATATCCTCAATAAGGACACCAATTTCAGCCTAGGGAAAAAACGTTTTATATTATTTTGTTTCATATAAAATTTGTTTGTTATAATCATGTTTCTCCTGTTAACTTTTACAAGTAATTTAGGTATCATTTGAAAACTATTTGGTTTTTAAATATTGTGCTGGTTTTCTCACAATTTCTTATTTGTGGTTTTTATATTTCATTTATAAGCATCTGAATTTTTTTTTTTTGTCAATTTCCAAAAACAAAAGTAGGGTTTTAGAAACTACTTTTTTGCCCCTTAAATTTTGATTTTGATTATGAAAACACTTTTAAAATGTGGACAATATAACATATAAATCAATACATGAAAGTAATGTTTGTTGGCTTAATTTTAAAAAATAAAAAATAAAAAACCAAATGATTATCCAATAAAATTAAAAAAAAAAAATGTAAAATTTAAACACAACTTTTCTTTAGAAAAAATTAAAAATTATGAAAAAAACACCAAAGTTTAATAGTATATTTGTATTGGTCTTATAACCAAATCACAACATTTTTATATTAAAATACGCCCAAAATAACCTTGTTTTTTAATTCAAAATTGAGATTTACTAAGTTATAAATATACTTTTATATAACTAACTCATTATTCTAAATACAACTTAACTATAGTAATAGAATGTATTTGATTTAATTTTTCAAGTATTTAATTTTGAAAATAAGTAACTTTTTTTAAAAAAATTAAAATGTTTGACAACAACTCAAAATAGATTTTGAAACACTTTCAAAATTTATTTTACAGTTTTTTTTTATCAAAAGAGTTATAAAAATTACTTTTTTAAAAAACATTTTTTCTGCCGTCAATCCAAACATGTCCTTAAACAAAGTTAGAAGATGACATTTTAGATTAAGAGTATTAATTGAAGAGAAAGGTAGAGCTATTGAAGTACTCTAAATACCAATTTAGTCTCCGAACCTTTAAATTTGGGTCACTATTTTAATCTAGAAACAAAAAGGAAGAGAAATAGAAAGAATGAAATTAGAAAGGAGATCAATTTATAATTGATATACAATAAGGCTTCCTTTGTGCTGCATCCAAAGAATGATTTATGAGAGCCAATAAGAGTATTATGTGTGGTGGCATTTTTCATAATCATTTCAAAGAAAGTGATATGAAAAGGATCTTAGTAGTAAATAATTAGCCATAGATAACCAAACTTGTCTTTATATTAATAACTTGTGTTAACAAGTGCATTCAACAAGGGACCCAATTGGTTTGTTTTCATATATTTGGGTTATTCAAATAGGCCATGGATTCTTTGCTTCCATCTTTGTCTTTTTTCCATTTGAGTTCAAGTCTTTTTCTTTTTACTTTTCCCTTTCCCCTTTTGCTTTTCATACCAAAATAACTAAATACAAAACTTTACTAAAATGAAAAAAAAAAAAAAAAAAAAAAAGAAGAAAGATATATTCTATTACTATTTTCAAGGACTAGTACTATAAAGTAATTTCATACCATCATTGAAATCGGATTTGACTGATTCAAGTTCTAATTTGAAAATTTAACGACTTTTAAAAGAGGAAATTTTATTACATTAATACTAATTTACCAATAAATTCAAAATTTACTAGTGAAATGTGGATTAAGTAAAAAGTATACAAAAAAGAAAAATAGTTTGCACTAATAAGCTATTGGGATATAATATAAGTGCCAACATCAGTATAAATCATAGATAATTGTCTAATTGACATTTGATATACTTATTTCCCAAAGGTGAATTATGTTGAGTTTTAGTAAAATATTAGAAGTGTAGTTTGTTCTATATTAGAAAAGTTCAAGGAAGTCATGAGTTCCGACTACCCTATAAAAGGAGTCTATGACTTTGGTTTCAAATCGTCCTAGCTAGAAACATTTTAAGTTTAGGTGTGCTAACTCTAGTTAAATTTACTGTTGTGAGAGTAAGATTAAAAAATGTAAGTAGTATAAAAATTTTGAGAGAGTGTTCTTGTAATTGAGTTGGAAAAAAAAATTATTATGTGTGTCTGTAATATTTTTTCACTAAGTGAATATTTTTCTAATTCGTGGATTCGGAGTTTTTTATGTTAATTCTTGTATTTTTAGTTTTATTGTTTTCTTTTAATTTATTCCTGCACCAAGAAGCTTTTTCCCGTAAGCTCTTCGAATTCTCATGCCCTACTTTAGTTATACAGTAAAAAGGAATATAATATAGATTTTCGTGCTAACTCAATCCCTTATTTTATTCTATGATTGAGGGTTTGATTTGAGTTATATAATTAAGGATGCTCTCGTATTCTTTTAACATTTTTTAAAAGAAAATATTTGGAACTTTGGTAAAGACTCGCTCTTTCTTTTGACCGAATCCGCTAGGTTCGAGACATTAGCACTTTTACAAGTTACCACTAGCTTTTACTACATACATTTACATTGAAAATAATCATTACTAGTAAAAGGAATAAATAAAGAATCAAGAGGTATTTTTAAATATAATATAGTAAAATGAATTAAAATATTTATAAATATAGTAAAATTTTATTATATATCTGCCATAAATAGTGAAAGACTGCGATAGACTATTATCTTTATCATGATAGACACAAATAGTAGTCTATGGCGATCTATCACATATATACGGTGATATTTTACTATTATTTAAGCAAAAAAAATTTCATATTTTCCAGCATTCTTAATGATGGAGAGAGAATTTGACAAAAAAATATAATAATAATTAGTGTGTTGGAATCATGGTTTGAGATTTTTATCGAAATCTCTAGTCTCGAAATTTAGATTGGGAAAATTTTCATTTTTCTCCAAATTTCGACATTTCGAGAATATCCCTATTCCCCCATTTCTACAAAATTTCGAGATTTTGAGAAAATTTCGAGAGATTTTAACATTTTGAGAAAAAATCGATTTTTTTAATTAACTACGTTAGATCAATTCAAGTTTTTCACTTTTATGGTTCTGATTACACATAATTCTACAATTTCACACGCGGATGTCATTTTCAACAAAGGGTTATCATTTTCTATGTGTTACTTTTTCTAATTTCCAATTTTCTCAATTTTTAACTTTACTTTCGGCCAAAATCTTTCATTCTTAAAGAAATTGAATTTGAAAAAACTACAACATTCAAATTTTTTCCATTAAATTTTTACATAATTTCACCTTAAAATCGAATTGACGTGAGTTTTTTCTTTAATCATCTAAAACTTTCATAATTTTCACACACGTCACCTCAAAATATTCCAAAACTTTATATTAGTTTGTAATTATTTTTCATTTCTTTTCTAAATTTCTACTTTTGCATTAACATTACAATAGACATCTAAATGTTGTCTTACTTTATAGAAATTGTGATTAAAAATAGTCGGTTATAGTCTAATTAAGCCATAATCAAAATTTCATCAACTAATTACAATAATTTGCATCCATAGCCATCAATTTCCTTAAATTTTTCCAAAATTTCCATCGATATTTTCATCGACATCGATATATCAAACTTTGGTTGGAAAGAGAATGCACATTTATTATAGATTATTAATTTGTTGAGATTTTTGTTCCATTTGCAATATGTGATTTTCTTTTCCATTTTCACTTATGAAGTATTCTTTGCTTTTTCATTCTTCGGATGGATTCATGATTATCTTTTAAATATACCTTAGAAACATGATGTTAGGTGTTTGAGAATTTTCTAACCAATATATGATAGTATATAAATCACAAATTGATTTAATGTTCAACATAAATCACAACATAAATCATAAATTTTATAAAGTAACAACATTGCAATGTTGTCCCTAACGTTGTAATACTCGACTGCTTCCTATATATACCTTTATTCATTTTTAGGTTAGATACTGTTGGATTTTATGGAGGCCGAGGAGAGGCCTGGTTTTCTTCTTCCTCCCTATCTTTTCAACATCATTAAGTGTTGCAAAGTGCTACAAATAATCTGATCCTGATCATTCATATAGATACATGTGAGGGGAATATCCTATACAAAGAGTTTGTATAAGACTGGACCACGAAATGATTAGTCTCTTTATATAACGCTGTTAATAATAGAGACTTACATTTCACTAGGATGACCATAGGTGACATGACCTAAATCCTGAGTGAGTTGTGAACTCTTGCTCATGAAGGTGGTCCTTTGATTTGTATGGATGAGAATGACCAGATTGCCAACTCAATAAGCCTACCATTTTGGGGATTCGTCTGACTAGGGAGTTGGGAACACATCTACACGAGACAGAATTCACTCCTTCCCCAATACAAGGGCAAGTAGATAAATTACTCCCTTAAAGGCTGATTCCGGGGCTTGAACATAGTGGCCACTCCCTCTCCTAACCCGAGAGGGACTTGATCATAGTTGGACTATGACTTATTGTTCATTAGAGGGATCAGTGGTACTTAAGGAGTTAGATGTAACTATAGGGGCAAAACGATAATTTTGGCTCAGTTGTACTTACGAGCAATTTGTAAAGGGTCATCGCACTGTTGATTGGTTATATCCAATGGATACAAAAATTTATCTATAATGTGAAGAGTGCAGCTGTCGGTCTTTAGTGGAATGACTGACAGTTAACGAATGTCGGGTAATTTAATTAAAGAGTTTAATTAATTATCTAAGTACCATTGAAGCAGGTCTATAAGGTCCCCTCTATTAGTTGAGAATTATTTTTGGATTAATTTGAAGTGTTCAAATTAATTGAGGGAATTAATTATATATGATATAATTAATTAAATTAATTATATATGTGATATAACTAATATAATGTATTCGATACATTATAATATAAGGTAATATGAAAGAAATTTGAATATGATTCAAATGCTAATTATATGAATGAGATTCATATAATTAAATTTAATATAAATATGATTTATATTAAATGCCATAAATAAGTTGAGAGAAATTAAATATTTGGATATGATCCAAATATAAATTATATGAATGAGATTCATATAAGTGAGTTTACTATAAATGTGATTTATATTAAATGTCATGTATGGTTGAGAGAAAATACATCTATAGGTTATATTATATTTGATATAATATGTAACTATAGATTATGTGTTATATGGGATATAACATATGGTTCATATACATATAATAAGGTTGTTATTATATGTATAATTATTATTAATTTAATTTTATTAAATTAATATTAATTAATTAAAGAGATGGAGTTACAACTCCTCCTAATTTCTCTCAGCCAAATACGTGACGAGAGGGGTTAGAGAAAGGAATAGTGTTGATTCATCTTCCTCCATGAAACACTGAGAGAAGAGTTCTCTATGGAAAAAACGAAAAGAGAAGAAAAGTTCTTTTCCTTCCTCTCCTCCTCTCCATCTCCTTCCCTCTTCCAAAACCTTAAGGCAGAGCCCACGCCTCCTACCATTCTCAATCTTTAAAGTGAATACAGGAGACTCGTTTTGGTGGTGTCTCTTTTGGAGAAGGAGATATGTTCGTGACTTGTTCAAAGGATTTTTTAAGAATAGTCTTCAAAGGTAAGGGTTTTTGAAACTCTGAGTTTTTCTTTATTAAAGCATGTTGTAATTTATGTAAATGCATATCTTGTTCTTGATTTACTGTAAAACATACATTCAATAAAACAGGAGTTCATGTAAATGCATATCTTGTTCTTGATTTGGGATGATCTTGCTTTCGCTTAAGGTTTTCTCCTCATAGAGTTCCTTCACGTCTTGCACCTTATGTCTTCAGCTATCTACCCGATCTTACCTCTAAAATGAGAGGCTTATTGAGTCGGTGCTGTTGAACCAACCCTCACCTATGCAAATCTAAGAATAATCCTGAATAAACAGGAGTTCATAGTTAGCTCAAGATTAAGGTTGAGTTACCTAGGTCATCGATTTGAAACAATCGGTCTTAAACAGTAAACAGTGTTATAAAGTAAGAATGACTTATTTCTTGGTCCGATCGTATGAAAACTCATTGCATAGGATGCCCCCGCTCCTCATGTCACTACATCATGAACGAACACTTTACAATAAATTGTAGCAACTACAGAATGAGCTGCAAGAGCTAGTCATTCCCCGCGCTGTAGTAGCTTGAAAGGTAGAAAGAGGATAGGACCCTTTTGGAAGAGCTATTGGGTATGTCACATAGGTTACTTACCTATAAGTCCTTCTTTTCAGTGTTACCAAAATAAGACACCCAACCTTATTCATATACTATAGACCGTTTTGGCTATTTACTTGAATTTGATCTATCTTTATGTCGCCACATAAAATTCAAGTATTCATACAACAACCATGGATCTTTAGTTTATTGGATTTAGTCTTTACAGGTGTAATTTACATATTCAATAACAGTTTTTATTGAATAATCGTCAATAACATCTTTATTGATAATAGAAAATGTTTAACAATACAAACTGTGAGTTTTAGGACATACAACCCAATATTTACTGCTTTAGCTTAGGAGAGATTTAATTCTTGATCTCTCTATGGTTTGACCCCATGCTTGGCACTTGTGCTACCTTGTAGTATATGTAGTGGTTCGGTGATTTATAAGTATTCTTTTGATCAGGTCTGAGGTTTGTTAACGACATAAATCTCGACCAAACAGGGGTGGTAGAGTGGATTGAAGGAGACAGTTCGAGAGAGAAGTTGGAGATCCTCCGGTATTTTCGTGGCCGGAATCGAAAAGGGGAGAAAATGGAAGTGTGCATCTGAGAAGGAAGGGGGAGAAGATGGAAGGTTTATAGGGAATCGTAAATTTTAAAAAATCTTTCAATTTCCTAATTTAAAATATTTGTAACTAATTGTAGGTTGGGACTAAAAGGAGATCCTAATTTTTGTGTAATTAACCAATTCACTTGGACATTTGTGAAAATAATAGAAAAGGTTGACATAATTGAAATATAAGACCTTTATTACGGCTTTTATGTGTTGTTAAAACAGAAAAAATAAAATAAAATTATCACAAAATGGGTTGTAAGTTTCAAATTTTTGTTTTCATTTTTAGAATATGACTAGATATTAAAGTATTTTTTTAACAAATGTGAAAACCATAATTGAGAAATTGAAAGAAAACAAACCTAAATTTCAAAAACTAAAAATAAAATCGCCCTTAAATTTCCATCTTTTCTTAAAATTGGTAATGAGTTTTTTTTTTTCTTTTACTTTTTTTCCCTATAAATATATTGAAATAGAACTTTGTTTTTAGAGTGTTTAACTTTAATCAGCTTTCAAAATGGATTTTCCTTTTGTCTTACCATGAATTTGATCTAATCTTTCTTTTCCCATCAATCTTTTATCATGATATTTAAAGAAGAGGAAAATAACTCAAAAAAGTACAAATAAAAATATGTTCATGCTTTATCCAAAATGATTAATTAAATATGCTATTCCAAACTCAAACGCAACCCATATATATACATCCATGACTTTATATTCCCAACTCAAAAAAAAAAAAAAAAAATGATTGCTATGATTTTGACTCAAATGGCATATATAATTGGTTCAATTCTTACATCAAAGGAGCAATTCTAGCCAATCAATATAAGTTTTTATTTTAAATGTAAAATACATAAAATTCATTATTATTATTTTTTTATTATTATTTATCCAATTTTGATAAAAATTAGCTTTGATGAACGAAATTTAAGATTTATTGAAAGTAGAAAAACTAAAATTGAACCAACTTCAAAATATAAAGACTAAAATGATATTTTAACTTATAGACTAATATCTCTAAATGTTACTGAATGTCGCAATAGTACAGCCGAATTTTAATTTTTTTTTTCTTAGAAAAATATCTTATTGTTATTATATGGATAAGTGAGTTCATGCTGTCTATTTTTATTTATTTTTTTATTTAACTAAGTAAATATTTACCACATCCAAACTGGCAATGGATGCTAAAATGTAAGACATGTTTGAGAGTGATTCTAAAATAGTTAAAATCACTATGAAATATGTTTTAATCATTTAAAACTAATTTTGATGATATGAAAATTGCATTTAAAAGTACAAAATTTAACATTGTATTAATTTTGAGTGATTCAAAGCGTATTTTAGAGTAAGGTAATGATAGGTGCAACCTAATCTCATGCCCGCATTTTTCTTATCCACTAAAAATCAAAATAAAACAATTCAACTTTTTTAAACAAAAATTTGCCACATAGCATATATTGTTATTGGATGTTACCTATGTTACCTATGCTGCATTAATTTTTTACGTTTTAAAATCACTTCCAAATATGCACTTAACAGTCCTAGTTCGACAAAAGCGGAGTGGATGGTGATTCAGAGGCGTAGACCGATTGAGAGTGAGAAGTAGAAGAAGGTAAGATCAAGTCTTGTTGTTTGATCTGACCCCATATCACACTATAAAACCCACATGTAATCACGATCGAACCCATCACACTGCCAATAACCAACAACATAATATTTTTAATCAACACACACAAACATACGGTCCAAATCAAGTTCGACAAAATTGAAAAATTAATAATTTATTAGATACTTTTTAAAACAAAAAAATCTACTAGACACAATCTTCAAAAACTAAATTTCAAAGACTAAAGTATAGAGAGATTGCTATAAGTAGCTTTTAAAATAAATACTAACACATGTGTTTTTAAAAAAATCAACTTAAAAAAAAAAGTAAAATAGTATTTAGATGTAATTTAGTTATATAAATTAAAGTAGACTCATTAATAATTAATTTATAATTTATTATAACATATTTATTAAAAATTTTATATGATTCGAATTTTAATTTGTGACAACATATATTAATACAGAGTAATAAATTTGGTAAACGATCAAGAAGATAACATACTTTTAGAAACTTAAATCTAAAAGCTAGTATCTATGAATTTTTACGCGTTAGTTAAAATTAAAAAGTGATTCGATTTACCTGCCGAGATAAAGCGGTTCTTGAAGAAAGGTAACGACTAAGGGGATGGCGACGACCATGCCGAGGGGCTTAAACATTACCACATAAAGTGGGCCTTTCCTTTGCAAGCACCATATGTGGACTCCTATACGAACCACACCCCCTATGCCCTGCCAAACTAATTAATTAGCTATTATCTATTCACATTGAAAAAATGGGGAGACTTCATATATTTTATAAATGTTAAATTATAATAAATATTTTTAAATTTTTTTATTTATTTTAAATATATTTCTATCTTTAAAAGTTGTAATATTACTATTCAACATTCACAAACGTCTCAAAATTACACTTGGAGTATAAGCTCTTTAAAATTTCGAATGAAAATCAAGACTTAGAACCATGTGGTGATGACTTAAAACGATGTTGTGACTCAATTTTTCGTTCTATGTTACTTGCTATATTATTTTATATATCAATTTTTGTCTAAATTTTAAAGGTAATATTGTAACTTTTAAAAGTACGAAGGAAGTTTTGAAATTAATGTCAAAGTTTAAAGGTTCATTTTTTTTTCCCCAATAATTTATCTTTTTAGAAGTTACATAAATTACTACACATATATATTAGATTGATACATGAGCTACAATCGATGGATTCAATAATGTTTATTGAGAGGCTTAGTTTAAAGCTTCAATAATATTAAATGAATAAAAAAATTAATTCTAAATTTAGGTTTTAATATGTCTAACAGGCCTCTAAACTCCTAATTCCATATTTATTGACCAATTAGATGTGAAATTGAATTTATATAAAATGAAATTTAAACATTGAATTTTGTGTTTAGTAGACTCATGATTTTTTTTTTATATATATCGACATATAACTATTAAATACAAAATTGAAAATTAAAAAATTTAGACTGGTGTGTTTGTCATTTTTCTTACCGAGACTATGATGGTGACCATTTCGATGTCTGGTCGGATTTGCCAAACAACTGGATTTGTTTCGACGATGAAGGTGAAGGCTGCAGTTTGGACTGCCATGGATAATGAGAAGAAGAATAGATTTGTCACCTTTTTGGTCGGGTACTTCTTAACAAACCATGTCTGCATAATAATATTACTTAATTTACGATTATTGGAAAACAACTGTCTAATCTCTTGTTTGATAACTATTTTCGTTTTTGTCCTTTTTTTTTTTTTTTTTTAATTTTGAAGTTTATGCTGGTTTTCTTCTCAATTATTATTATTATTATTTTAATTTATAGTTTTCATCTCTTCAGAGAAATATTAGAATTTTGTAGTCAAATTTCTAAAATACAAAAACTATTTTTTAAAAACCTTTTTTAAGAGAAAGTTAATACTTGACTTATAAATTAGTTAAATAAAATGAATAAACAAAGAAACTAAATGAGTATTGTTAGTTTAGTTATATTTATTTTCTCCCTATTTTTTTTATAAGATTCTTTTTTTACTTAAAAAAAAGTGAATTTATAACAAAATTCCAAAAAACTAAAATAAGTTCTTAACAACTTTTTTTTTTTCTTTTTTAGATTTAAAATTTGGACCTTGAATTTTGTAAACATGGTTAAAAATAGTTTTAAAAAAATTGATTTCTAATCATTATTTTCCCTCTAAGCAAAATTTTGTAAACAGCGTGAGTATTTAACATTATTTATATAAACTAACTTTCAAAAACATAAATCATCACAAAAAAGGGCCAAAATATTTTCCCTCTAAGCAATGTATAGTTTAAAATTAAAAAAACAAAAATCAAAATCAAATCAAATTCAAAGATTATAATAAAATATCTCATCTCAGTATAGTTCAATTAGTTAAATCTAAGGCACATACCCTTGACTAAAGTTCGATTTTCCAAAAAAATAAAAAATAAAAAAGTATGCAATTCTTTTTCAGAAAAAAATATCAATTTATTCTCATAAACTTTGAAGTTATCAAATTAAAACCTTGAATATAAATTATATTAATTTAAATAATCTCAAACCTTCATAACCATCCACCGTGTTCCATTTGAATAAATATCACATGAGACTTATAATTTTATCAATTAAGCCTTTAAACTTTTATAAACTAATCAATTTGTACTCTTAGTTAGGACTACTTTTAAAATCGTCCATGCATCAATCGTAATTGTCCATTTCATTAATCTAACTTTTGAAGAAGTCTATATATGTGTAAGAATTGATGCATTGACGATTTAAAAAAAATTTCATAAAGAGGCTAAATTGATTCACTTATCACTTTAGAAGATTAATTGAAGCCAATAATAAGAGAAATTAATGTTTTAGAAAGAGATAGTGTATTTTGAAATTGTTAAATCTCACTCTTGTCGTAATTTAAAATCACTATAAAACATGTCATCAATTACGCAAAATTAATTTGAGAGAAATACCTAACTGTTGTTGTGTAGCCTATAATATTTTTAAAAAATGATTTTTTTTTTTTTAAAGGAACGGAAAATAGGTTAACTGTAACCTAGAGTGTACCTAATTATTACTCTTAATTCTTGAATTACCTGTACGATGTGCCAATTTGCGGAGAGAAAACTAGCGATTAATAATAGAAAACCTCCAAAGATCCAGTTTGAATTGTGTGAGAGAAGTATATGATCATCATCTTGTTGTTTCACAAAGGACTTAGAAGAAGAGAGATTGATTAGCAATGGGCCTTTGTAAAGAGTTATTAAGGAAGTTCCTGATACAGCTAAAATGGTTCCCACACATTTGGCTTTCCCACTGCTTCTTCTCAAATCAACTTTCTCCATTCTGATTAAACCCATTAATTATTATCAAATTAATTCTATTATTATTTTATAAATGAAAAATTCTTGAGATCATATAGTTGAATATATTATGAGTTAATAATGATCATTTTACCTGAAAATACCAGCAAGAAGAAAGGTGAAAATGGGGATTAGATTTGAGAGTGCTGATAAAAGAACTGGAGAGCTGTACTTTATGCCTGTATATGCCATTATCTGTCCCACACTCCTATTCACAACAAAATCATTACCAATTGTTGGAGCTTCAAAATTAAAAATTAGATAATGGAAATATTTTAAACGGTGAAACTGTCCAAAATATTAACAAATTGTTAAAAGAGAAATTAGGGTTTTATTCTTAATTATTATTTTACTTTTTAGGTATTTTCCATTTATGTATTTTCTTTCAATGATTTCTTGATGTCTATTTATTCACCTTATAAAAAGTTAATTATGTACTCTGATTTATTCAATAATATACAAAATTAATACAAATAATAGCAAAATATCACAATCTATCTACGATGAACAGCGATAGACTGCGATAGACTACTATTTTTGTCTATCATGGTAGACAAAAATAGTAGTCTATCGCGATCTGTTGCAGATGGATAATAAAATTTTGCTATATTTATTAATATTTTGGTTCATTATAATATATTTGAAAACAATCCAAAAAAAACTCTCAAACTTCAATAGTGAAAATTGAGCTCTCAAACTTAGGAGGCATTTGGCCTACTGAGTGGAGTTAATAAGTCTGGATTTAATATATTGAAGTTAGTAAATTTGTGTTTGAAGTGTAGAGTTGTAAGATGAAGTTCTTCAATAATGGTGGAAAGTAGATTAAGAGAGAGGAGGATGAAGTTACTTGATAAATTTAAAAAGTAGAGATAGGGAGGAAGATAGAGTTCTTTGACAAATGTGAAAAGTAGAAAAAGAGAGGAAGACAAAGTTACTCGAATAGATGTGCAAACTTCAATAATGCTTACTATATATTGAAGTTGAATTATTTATACCAACGTAAAAAGTTGGTGGGTCGAACAAAAGTTTATACGGGTTTAATTTTACGTGTGTATATATATATATATTTTTTCAAAATGGTCATTTTTGTCCTTGTACTTTAAAAAAATGACCATTTTGATCAATTTATTTTCATTTTTACTTCATTTTTAAGGGATCAAAATGGTCATTTTTTAAAGTTCAAGAATCAAAATGAATTAAAGGTAAAAATATAAAGACCAAAATGAATATTTTGAAAATATAGAGACTAAATGAACCAAATCCAATAGTTTAGATAGAAAGATAATATTTAAATCTATATATGGTTGAAAATATAGCTTTGCTGTTACCCATTAAGCCCAAGGAGAGAGAAGCCAAGGATCATATAGAAAGAGAGAGGGGTGGCCTCTTTATCTCTGCATAAGTTATAAATTAACCATCAGAATATTTCATTAAAAAAAAATGTAAAATCATTAAGTTTCTCTTCACACTATTTGAATTTTTTATATTTGAAAATTACTACCATTCAAAAGTTTATATATTTTGTTTTTATTTTTTTATTAGTGCTTTGAAATACCAAGTCAACTTTTTAATTTTTTTAATTAAAAGTTGGGTTTTGTTGGTAATGATTTCATATTTTTTAAAATTTCATAAACACTTCTTAGTTTTTAAAATTTAACTTGATTTTTTAAAATAGGAATAGAAAGTAGATTACAAAATATAAAAACTTATATAAATAGCATTTATAAACTTAATTTTCAAAACCCAAAAGATTATTAAATGAGGTCATAATTTTTTTTTCTTGTTGTTAATAAGAAACAATTTCATTGATAATATGAAATTAAAAAAGGGAAAACTCCCGAAGAAGAGACTACAAATTACCTTTTGAGTTCAAAATGATACTAGTATAGTAATAGTGTTGAAATAAGGAAGAGCATTTACAGCTCCACACGTACCTTCTTTTGATTTTCTTTAAAAAAATGAAAAAATAAATAGAAAACTAAAAACAAAATCGTTAAAAATAGGTGAAGATCAAGAAGACGAAGAACCTGGATCGAGATAGGAGGAGAAAGGGAAGAAAAAGGAAAGTGGCAAGAGCATTAGAATAGACAGCAAAAACCAAGGTGTTCATTCCTTTGGACATGGCAGCTTTGCTTAGTGTTGATGTGATCACATCCATGATTTCCACCATTATCATAGCAGTGAAGGTCATTACACCCTCCATCATTTCTTCTTCTTCTTCTTCCTTTCTTCTAAAATTTCTCTGATGAACTCATTCTATCATAAAGAACAATGAAAAAAAGAGGGGCATATTATTGTTTATTAATCAATACTCCATTCTTGTTTCAAAAGCTTAATATTTTAATTTGGTGGGGCTTTAGATGGTGATAAAAGGGCTACTAATTAAAAAGTCTACTAAGAAAGCCAAAAAAATAAAAAGAATAATAAAATTAGAAATATCTTGTAGAACAATAATGGAGATTCTTTTTCTAAAATAAAATTGGTGGTGTCATATTCATATTAGTCTTTAGTAGTTGTTTGAATAAACAAGCTTCCAACAAATTTTGGGAATATAATACCTAACCTAACCCAACAATCATTGTATTATTTGTCATCTTTTTTAGTTAAAAAGATGACGACATGTTTGGGAGTAATTTTGAGTTGGTTGAAATCACTTTTGTCGTTTTTAAATTGGTTACGAAACATGTTTTTAATTATTTAAAACCAATTTTGATAATATGAAAATTACATTTAAAAGTATAAAATTAAATATTAAAATGGTTTTGAGTGATTGAAAGTATATTTCATAATCATTTTCCACATGATAAAAGTGATTTCAAAATTTTTGACAATTTTTTGGTGCATCTTAAGATACATGTAACGCCTCGAGTTAGGAGGGAGATATGAATGAACTGAGATCATATCTGAATAAAAGGGATTCTCAGAACACGAAAATATAGTTAAGAAAGGCTTAAAATAATTGAAATTCACTGCCTATACTAATAAGATACTTCTTTATTTTCGGTGGCTCAATCATAAGAACTCCAAAGTTAAACGTGGTTGGATTGGAGTGACTTTTAAAAAGATAGGTGCAACTCATGATGCACTAATGCATTGCTCTTTTAAAAATTGTTAAATCACATTGAAACTTGTTTTTAATATTTGATATATGTAATTTTGATTGTATGAAAAATCATGCTTAAAAATATGAAACCGAATATTAAATTGCTTTTGATTAATTAATGCTAAGGTATGTTGTAGTTTATTTTGAAGATGACAAAAATAATGAAAACTATTTTGAAGTTCCTTCCAAGTATATCCAGATTAAGTAAAATTTATTTTTTGTGTCGTAGCCCTTTATTTATTCCAATTAAATCATAAGTTCAATCGTGTGTTTGATTGTATCTTATATTAGTCATAGAATCTAGAATAATATACATTTTTAATCCCTAAGATTTAAGGTTAATATCTATTTGATTTCTGAAGTTTAAAAAAGGTCACACATTACGTTAAATTTTAAATGAGGTGGAAAATTATATTAATTTAGTGGACAACAAAGAAATAACAGAGCACACACGCACTCACGCCACACACATATGCACATACACACACATGCACACACGCATGCGTACACATAGTATAACAATTTCGTATGATAGGATTCGAGCCTGTGACTTCTTGCTTAAGAGTGTACGACTTGTGTCAGTTTTATGTCAGTTGGGTTATGTTAATCTTAGCATACATTGTTAAAATATTCAGCAATTGATGTTTGAGATTTTGTCTTTACTAAATTTAGGGGTATTCGTGGGTTGGGTTGGGTTGGGTTGGGTTTAGGGATATTTTAAGCCCAACCCTATGGTTCGGTTTGTGTATTTTTCTAACCCAAACTAGTCCTTGTTAAATTATGAACCCGAACCAAATCAACCCATAAAAAATGGAACCAAACCAACCCATAAAAAATGGGTTGGGTTGGTTCGGTTCCATCGGTTCCCTAAAAAAAAAGCTTGGAATCACCAATAAATTCCATAATCTACAAGAACGATATCCAAAATCTATTATAACAAAACAAGTCTCCAAAATTCACAAGAAAGACCATAATGTCTACAAAATTCAAAATATAGGCAACAATGTTTTCAAACGTCTACAAAATCCATAAGTAAGACTAAAATATCTACTAGGGATGTTCATGGGTTGGGTTGGGTTGAAAGACTTTTTAGACTCAACTCAATTATTCAGATTGTAAATTTTTTCAACCCAAATAACCTTTATTAAAAAATGAACCCAACCCAATTCAACCCAACCATAAAATATTTGGGTTGGGTTGGTTCGGGTTAATCAGGTCATTTATTTAAAATTTTATTCTAAAAAGAAGAAAAACGTAAATATGTAAAAGTCTAATTTAATTATTTTCATATATGAATTAAAATTAACAACTCAATTTCAATTTATATAGTGAAAATTTTCTTTCTAAAGTGTAAAGAAACTACTTCTAAAAGTTGTTGAAGAATAAATTATTCAAAAAATATTAGAATTAAATAAAATTAAAATCAATATATATATAAATAATTGTGTCATAAGTAGGAAAAAAATATATTTTAAAGTTAATAATAAATTCGGATTGGTTTGGGTTGGTTCATGGGTTCACTTAATATAACCCAGGGTTGGTTTGAATTATATTAGGTGAACCCATAAACCAACCCAACCCATAAAATTTTCATTTATTTGAATCCAACCCAACCCAAATGAGTTGATAAACCAACCTAAACTGCACGGGTTGGGATGGGTTAATCAGTTTTTTCGGGTCATCGGGTTTTTTGAACACCCCTAACTAAATTTAGAGAACAAGTTTTTTTTTTTACTATCATAGGTTTGGAAAAAAAAAAAAAACATCCCTTCCTTTCCCTTCCCCTCAATCTCCTATCTCTCATCAGTGGGCTTCGATCAGCTGCTCATGACCAATCGGCCATCGACAACTATTTTTTCTTCCCTTTCCTCTTCTTCCTCTCCCTCCCCTTGTGAAATTTGTACGGATGACCTAATTTTTAGGTCCAAAATGTCAAATGACCCATTTTTAAAAAATAATGTCAATTGACCCTCTGCTGACATCATCGCCATACCAAATTACGTAAATTGCCCTTACTTCTTTGTCTTCTTACCTTTTTACTAAAAACCCACCAAAACTAAAAACTCTTCATTCAAATTTTCCAAGGCTAATGGCTTCGTATCGCTCATAAACTAAAAACTCTTTAGAATCCATCATTTCAGCTTGCAAATGATTCTACTACCGCCGACAATCGAATCTGATCGGTAAATCTTTCAATATGTACCTGAAAATGTCTTACATTGATCGGTAATGAGGCTTTATGGGTCGTTCTAGGTTTAGAAATAACTTATATGGTTTTTTTTTTTTGTTTGTTTTTTAGTTTTCGATGTGTTTTGTGGTTGAAGACGAGTAGAAAGAGTTTGTGAGCGAGATAAGTGAGAGTGAAATCGGTAGAGCAAACCGGAGAGAGCGAATGTGAGCGAGATAAGTGAACCTATGGTTTTTTTTGTTTGTTTTTCTAGTTTTCGATGTGTTATGTGGTTGAAGACGAGTAAAAAGAGAGAATGTGAGCGAGATAAGTGAGAGCGACATCGAAGAGAGGGATACTGGAGAGAGCGATACTGGAGAGAGCGACACCAGCGAGAGTGAATCTAGCGAGAGCAGGTCTAGCGAGAGCGAATCCAGCGAAATTTAAACAGAATGTTGTTTTACATTTTTTTTTCTGAAGGAGTTTGCTGATTGAATCTTTATTTCATGCAGGATTGATTTAAGATGGCAACACGTTTCAGAATACCCGAAGCCGACTGATTTTCTGGTCAAGTAATCAGCTTGGCCCACATTGTTAATGCAAACAAGATTGTGAAAGAGAAGCTTATGCCAAGGCAGTTGGACATATATAAGAGAACAGTTTTTGGGCGTTTTGTAGACGTTGACATGGTGTTTAACAACCCAATTATCCATCACATGTTACTGAGAGATGTGAAGAGGACAAGATTAGACTCAATGTCATTCTCTGTTTGTGTGTCACTTTTTCGAAGGATGACTTTTTGTTGATGATTGGTTTATGGTAATCCTCATCACGAGTTGATCAGAACCAGCAGTTCTCGTATAAACTTGCTATCAAGTATTTTGGTAATCGAGTGACGAAGGACACTTTACACCTCCGTCAACTTGAAGAAAAATATAAGGACTTGGAGTTTGAAAATGATGATGATGCTATGAAGATCGGTCTAGTTTACTATACTGAGGTCGCAATGATTGAAAAAAACAAACAGAAAAATAAAAACTTGGAGTACTACGACAGTCTTGATTGGGGTACCATTATTTAAGAGAGAACATTGGATGCCCTAAAGAGTGTGTTGAATGATAAGAGCAGTCTATACAAGAGAAGGGTAAACAAAAAGACTGTGTTGAATGATAAGAGCAATCTATACAAGAGAAGGGTCAAAGAAAATAAAAACTACATTGTGAAGTACTCTTTACGTGGATTTCCACAAGCGTTCCAGGTAAATTTGCTTAATATAATAATCGTGTTGTTTGATCTAACATTACTATTGTTCTTAATATATTTTAAATTTTATTTAGGTATGGACATACGAGATCCTAGCTTCATTGATAATTGGGAATATTGCGGAGCGAAGGAGCAAGGTGGCTTCGCCCTGCATATTACGATGGTCATGCTCCCACTCAGTGTCCTTCAAAGTACTTGAGAGAGAGATATTCGAGTCTAACAATGTACGTTTACTCTATGCATAATATGTTTATCTGGTCATTAAATTGACATTAACCAGTTTACTGGGTTGTTAATGCAGATAAAGGTTAAAGAGGGCATTATCATGTCAGATGCGGAAAGGGAGTTTCGGGATACCCCAGTGAACAGACGACCTATATTTGAGCTAGGTGCGGATGATGATAGTTCTGAAAGTGGCAATAGGTCAACTAGTGATAGGGGTAGTCCTGAAAGTGAAAGTAACGGTGATGATCATCGTGGAGATGACAATGATGAAGTTGTCAGGGTGAAGGGAGGGGATGAACATGAGCATTCTGAGCACGAGGATGCTGAATATGGAAGGGTGGAAGGAGGGACATACACACCTAATGATGATATGTTCCATGATGTGATGGGGGACGTACGCGAGGAGGACGAGTTGAACCAACATGATGTCTATCTTGCGGACTCCCGTAGAAAGCGACCTATGGATGAAAAGTGTCCTGAGTGTGCTGCCCACTGTAGGGAGGGAGCCAATCCCGACAAGTCTATTTATTCATACCTGTGGACTATTGAGAGAGCGAGATGTTCAGAGAGAGCAAGATTGTGAGAGAGAGCGAGATTTAGAAAGTGAGATGTTGAGAGAGAGCGAGATTGAGAGAGTATGAAGTTATTGTTTTTTGTTACAAGTATGAAGATTGAGAGAGTATGAAGTTATCTGTTTTTGTTACAAGTATGAAGACTGGGAGAGTATGAAGATTGCTATTATATAAATACTCCAACTTGTTATTGTTTTTTGTTTACAAGATGAAAGTATGAAGTATGAAGTGTTACAAGTATGAAGTATGAAAAAGTATGAAGTATGTTACAAGTATGAAAAAGTATGAAGTATGTTACAAGTATGTTACAAGTATGACGTATGAAAAAATGTTCAATGGTATTTATAAAAATTGAAATGTTACAAGTTAGTTACAAACTAAACTGGATGAGGGGTATTTGTGTCTCGGTCTCTGGAATTTTAAGCACGCCGCACGGTTGTAAGCGGTTCAGTACAATTTTGGCGGTTATGCCTATAATTCCCTCACCGACCACATTTCATTTGTCTGCGAAATTCTCCTCTGGATGGTATTCTTCTCACTCTCCGTCGCCTGGCTTGTGGCACAAACTTCGAAGTAAGGATAATCTTTTCTACGTATCCAGAAGATATTTTCTATTCAGATATGTGGCCAAGTGGATTTATAGGTTCCGCATATGCAGTCATTGGAGAGTTTACTGTATAAAATCGACTACAAAGACTGTGGATGGGTATATTTCTTTCTTTTGCAGCAACAATTGCATGCGAACACGGGATACCAAGTGAGTCGAATTCCTTACACGCGCATTCCTTTGTGTGAAGATTGACAATACCATCCAATCGATTATCTCACACGGGTACCCGATAACAATCAATAGGCTCCACCCGATATCGTCTGCCCTTATCGGCCTCACTTGACAATCGGGTTTCTGTCAGAGTGCAATGTCGTTCGAGATGTCCAGTAATTCCTCCATTCGTAGAATCACGATTGGAGCATTCCTCTAACATGTTCAATCAAGCATACTATGAGCATTAGTCAATACTCTTTAGTTAAGGAATTGAAACACTCTGCACTATTGGATGTCATGTTATCATATCTTCATTCTATTTGGTAAACCTGTGCCCACCTTTGAAGACCGATGTCTTCCAAATATTTTGTGACAACATCGTCTCTATAACTGCGGAGTTCGTCTTATTTTTTCTGGAACTCTGTCATGCGAAATGCCCTTGTTGCATCTCTAAATATCCTAACAACTATGTTATCCTTTAAGTTTGTAACCAGAATCTATTCTATATGCTATGTGCACAATCCATGAAATGTTGTGGGAAAAAAATGCACGAATAACATTGCCGATAGATACCATCTGATCAGACATAAACACCAAATTATCGGGTTCTCCGATACTTCATTTCAAGTTTAACATAAACCATTTCCATGTTCGATCGGTTTCATTGTCCACTATTGCATATGCTAATGGGTATAATTGATTGTTCCCGTCCATAGAAACCGCAACCAACATGGTGCCTTTGTATTTTCCTTTCCAATGCGACCCATCAACAATAATACAAGGTCGACAGCTTGCGAAACCTCTAATACAAAGCCCTAATGCCATAAACATATACTTGAAATGCACCTCATCTTCAAGTTTGATCTCAAAGACTGTACCCGGATTCTCTATTTTTAGCGCTTCTCCATAAGCATGTAGTATGAAGTATGAGTATTCTAGAGTACCTCTAGTGAGATTATACGCAGCTTCCCTTGCACGCCACGTTTTATCATAACTTACGTTCACACCATAATCTCTCCTCATATCCTCAACGATATGACAAGGTTTATAAATACGTCTTATTCCCATGAACTTATCTTTAATGAGCTGACCAACAACCGTAGCAGTTGCTTGTCTATGGTCGTGATTCAAAATTCCAATGGAACATGTGCGAACTGCAATACTTTGTGATCTTGAATATATCAGACCCTTCCATTTTAACTGCACGAAGACTCCACTTACATGTCTCCCCAATGCATTTGACAGTAAATACAGATTTGGTTGATTTCCTTACCTTAAATTCAAAATTTTTGTTGATGGACAAAATAGATAATCTCATTTTCAAGTTCTTTTTGCTAAAAATATAGTTGACCAACTTCAACGTCCTCTGTCCCAGATGAAGAGGTGCCAAGCATAATCAACTTTATCCTATGACTTGAAGACACAGATGGTTGAACCACTAAAGCTGCTATAGAACGACACACATCTCCATAATCACGATCAATTTCATTCAATCCTACTGGTTGCTCATTCACATCCATTGAAGGACCACAATCCAATAATCGAATGTTGATGGTACAGTGTTGGTAGACAATAGAATATCATCCTCTTGCCGACGAAACCGATATGATTCCTTGTATTGTCTGTGCACAGCCGTATCATCATAACTCACATTTCCAAACCCCATTCCAACCCTTTCCTCCTGATTAGACTTCAATGTTACAGTTATCTGAAGTCTACTAAGTTATTCTCACAAACGAAGGAAGTGAACATCATCATCATTCATTATGCATTGTGGAGGGGCTTCAAATTCAAGCTTATATTTAACTTTCAGGATAAGATCAAACTCTAAAGAACTGACATTTGTAACCCTATAAATGCAAGATTTAAGTTCTTCATAATTCAATGTATGAGGCACAACGATTCCTTTCAACTATCCTCTAATATACGAACTTTCATTTTCATCTCAATCACATCCAAATCGAATAAATAGACACTTTTCTGTCATCCTACAAAGCAAGAGAATATTTGTCATTTAGCTGTACAAGCAATTGAAGTGTACACTCGCTCTCAATCTCGCTCTCTCTCTTAATCTCACTCTCTCAAAATCTCGCTCTCTCTCGTAATCTCACTCCCTCTCTTACTCTTGCTCTCTCTCTTACTTTTACTCTCTCTCTTACTCTTCCTTTTTTTTACTCTTTCCCAATACAAAATTTTGTAATGCTACCTTTCCAGAAATAAAATAGCAAAAATAATTAAACAGACTCAAAATAATTCACCTTTCTGAAAAAACTGTTCGTTTCTGAGAAAGCCTCATCTTGAAAATCCCCGTTCAAAAAATCTCCGTGCAACAAAATACCATCGAAAACCAGAGAAGTAATCACCTTTGAAATAGAGTTTAGAGTTTAAAGAAATCACCATTGTATTGTGTTTAGGTATTATTGATTTGATTTGAGGCTTCCGTCGTGAAAATTGTCAAATCATTCGTACACTGATAAGCAATCACATCAAACCAGGGAATTTCAAGCGAGTGCGAGAGCGTTTAATCAGACGAGAGCGAGATTTACCTCGTGAGGCTGGCGTAATGGCAATTTACGTAATTTGGTATGACGATGATATCAGCAGATGGTCAATTGACATTATTTTTTAAAAATGGGCCATTTGACATTTTGGACCCAAAAATTGGGTCATCCGTATAAATTTCCCCCTCCCCTTGGATTTCTCCTTCATTTCTCATTCTACTTTATTTCACCCAAAAGAAAGAAAGAAAAAAAAAAAACTCCCTCATTATAAGAATTCCAACATTGAAGCATGGTGTCAATCACACTGGCTGTGGATCACTAGATCTTCTCGCTGCCTGTCGGCCACCCAGTGACAGTCATTGAAGATTAACTTTTAGTTTTTGTTCCTTCTTCTTCTTCCTCCATCTCTCATCTAATTTTTTCAAACAAAAAAGAGGAAGTCATCACATCACTCATCAAAGTCTCTTCACCAATTCTTTGAAGCGGTCAAACACCTCCATCCTGTAGAAGAAGCAATGAAATCATATTCAAATATATTAATTCCTCCATTATCTCTTTAATTTGAACCTCGTTCAAATTAAATAATTTAATTATTTGAATCTCATTCAAATAAATAAATCATCCATATTATGTAGTTGTAGTTTGAAGCCTATTCAACTAAACTTTATAATAAAGTATGTTTTAATTGTATCCAATACAACTAACATTTTTCCTAATAAATTTGAATTCTTCGATTTTTCTTTAACATATTTGATCCTTGTTGATCTGTGGTGAGCTAGCAAAGAGAGCTTATGAATCTACAGATTATAAGCTCCATTGATCCATTCATTGACTACATAATAGCCATTATAGAACCATAATTGAAATCGTATGAACTGTTGGACAAGTTGTATCCATGGATGTAACGTGTGTTTAGATTGACTTTTTAAGTGTCTAAATAATAAGTATAAATAAGTACAAATAAAAATTGTTTATAAATAATTAGAAAGTCAATCCGAATGGGGCTATATTCATTATAAATAAGTCGATCATTCATGAGTTGTTCGTAAATATCGCTGGGTCAACAGCTCGTTTTACTCATGTGATAACCTCTATCTCCTTAAGTGTCGTTGATCCTCTAATGAACAATTTATTTAAATCCAACCATAAAATTAGTCCCTCTACGACCAGTGAGAAGGTAAAGCCCCTTGTTTAAATTCTGAAGTCAACACTTAAGGGAACTGCTCATTTACTTACCCTATATGGGAAGGAATGAATTTCATCTTATAAAGTTATGTTCCCAGCTCTTTATTCGGTCCGATCCCCAAAATGGTAGGCATATTGAGTTGACAACTCAAGTCATTCTCACCCTTGCAAATCAAAGGACGAGCCCTCACAAACAGAAGTTCATAATTCACTCAAGACTAAGATCGAGCCACACATGATCATCTTGTAAACTATTAATCTTATCAATGAGTAGATTCACAAATAAAGATTGATTTTGTATTGAAAAAATTGATATAAATTGAAGAAGATAGGTGAATAAAGGTATATTTGTCTCTCATCACATTCTTCAGCAAAGGGACCCAAAAACAAGTTTTTAAAAGATGTGCTCATTCTTAGAAATAAAAACTGAAATAGCCCATCTTCATCTTTACAATTTTCCACCAGACATCTACCTAAAAGACCCAAACAATATCTCTAACCCAACCTAACTCAAACATTGAAATTCGGGTCGAGTCATCGAATTTTGTGGCTTTTTTCTCCTTTATCTCTCTCTTCTTTTTCCCATTTTCCTTCCTCCCTCTTCAACATTCGTATGCAACTTTAAAAAAATTGGAAAAAAAAACACATACGTAAGCTTTCCAAAATCTGATTTATTTTTCATAGTAAATCCAAACACACACATACATACACACACACGTACAAACTTACTTAGAGCGATTGTTGGCTAGATGTGGAAGTGGAGCAGTGAACGAGTACTGTCAGAGACGTGGAGAGATACAGAGGTGCATGGAGGAGAGGTAGAGAGATGTCGGAGGCACGAGGAGGAGAGGTAGAGAGACAGAAGAAGAGAGGAAAACACCAGAGAGTAGATCGAGGTTGTGTTGTTCTGCTAACTGCTAATCCTATTATATATATTTTAACACTACAAGAAATTTGGCCTATGATGTCGGTTGAAAAAACTAAATACGGATATATAATGTCGGTTTCTTAAAAAAAACGGATCTTTAATATCGGTTTTAAGCCAACATTAAAGATGCGACTACAATGTTAGTATAAAACAGACATTAAAGATCCACCCTAAATTTTCTAGTTTTCAACTCACTTTTCTTTTTGTAAGCTCACACTTTTTCCTCTCACACAACTCCCACTCCTTTTCTTTTTTGTAACCCATTCTTCTGCTATCGCTTTCGATCTCATCCCTAACCCTCAAAACCCTATCTCTTTCTAACCCTAAAATCAAACTCCCCTCTCTCGATCCTTCTTCCATTCGCCTTCTTCCAAATCCCATTTCCATTTATTCTTTCGTTCTTTGTTGTCATAGGGTTTCTCTTCCCCTCTCCTCTTGCCTTGTCCTAAATGTTGCCAATTCATCCGATTATGATCAAGAAGAAGACACTCTTGAGGCCAATGGAAAAGATTCTAGCTATGCTCTTGAACTTGTTTGTCGGAAATCTTCTTTTCAGCATTGATAGTGCTCAACTCGTCAGATTGTTTGAAAACACTTAACAAATTGAAAGGGTCAAAAGCTTCAAGCCTCTTTGAGCAACGTTGTTTGAGCTCCATTCCAACATCGTCGAAGTAGATCTAAGAGTACAACCATTTTCCTTCTAGCTGCCTTTTCATTTTTGCCAAACTCGTATTATATTTTCACTTCTCATTGATTATAGATCTTAGTAGCCTAACTATGTCTCTACATATGGCGTTTAGTTTTTTTTTCCTTTTTGAAATTAAAAATCAAATACATGGATGTTTTTCTTTCTTCGGTTAACTTAAAGGATCTTTCACTACTGCAGCTAGTGCTATATCATTTTTTCCCTTCTAGAATTTTGAATCCAATTATTGTTATCTATGAACTCACTTATGAGGAGACTGAAATGGAGCAAGTGTAAACCATTGTGATTTCGACTAGTTATTAAAGTGTATGACCTCTGATATGTGCAAAACTTGGTTATTGACATTATATGGTTGACAATATAAGTTAGAGTGACGGTTGTCAATTTGTGTTTCAACTAAATGTACATGCCAATTAATTTGTATGTATCCCCCATATTTTCTGATTTTTATAGGGTTGACCATTTGCTTAATGCTTGAGAAAACATGATTTTTAATTTATTACTATCAAATAGTGTATTTTCTCTAAACGGGAGAATTTAAGGAGGAATTAGGAAGCTTATCATTTTGGGTGCATTGCTCAATAATTTTGAAGCTAAAAGTGACTTTCCCTATTTATTACCATGTTCACTCATTCATATTCTTGAATTGGTTGATATTCAAGTCTTCGTTGTCTAAAAATTGTTTTTCCTGCTTTGAAGGTGGACATGGTCACTCCCATGTGTTTTCAATTGACATATGAAAGGTTGGTTGATATTCTTTGATGTGAAATAAATATTTTTATGCAGGACGATCATTAATGTGCTATAACTTTTCTCATTTTGGCTTTAAAACCTTACCAAATCTCAATTATATACTCTTCGTAGTACTTGTAATTCAAATAGACTTGCTATGTATAACTCAATTTTTTTTTTGAAGTTTTTCTTATATGACCTTTTTGGTTTTTGCATGTGAATAACGGTTCTATCGAGCTTGATTCATCAATCATAGGGGCTCAACAAGATGGAAAAAAGATCAAGTTTCCACTTAATTCAAGATTTCTACTATCTTTGCTTGATATGTTCAGTCTTTTTTATTAGCAAAAATTATATATAAATTCTCACTAAAATTTTAAATTTATTGTTTTCTTTTCTTTTATGCCAAACAAATATACTAGGCATTTTTTATGCTATCTTTTAGCTTTATAATTCCCTTAACATGTCTAACTTCTTTAATGAATTGGATTTGACAGTTTGTTATACTAGATTGTAAAAGTTGATACCTTTTATTTGTAATTCTAGTAACAAACTGTATAACGAGATGAGGGATCTCAACTTCGAAGTGGTTGTCCAGGTTGATCTAGTTTTATCAAATTCTATCTAGTGGATTGAATTTGTAATTCTATTCCTTTTCTTCATCATTCCTTCTTTTGAAGTTTGCATGTAATATTGTTATGACTCCCTTTCTTGAAGTTCCACTTCCTCAATTATTTTCTTCAGCATAATTGCAGATTCTACGTCAAAAAACAATGAACATGGAGCAGGACTATGCAACGATGTCAACTACTGTAAGCTATTTATCGTCAATTTTTTTTTCTAAATTTAAAAATTTTTCTATTCTAAATTCTTGCATGGTGTTTTGTTAAGATCTCATTCTATATATTAATTTCTAAATTCTTCGTCCACTTATTTGTTTTCTTTCTATTCTATAGCCCAATTTTGGTTAAGAGCTCATGGCTACTATAACCCAATTTTGTAGTAGGGTCTTTTCTCTTAGATTTGACAAGGTTAATTTTTTGGTCTCATAAAATTTGTTTATGATTTTTATTAAGTTGTTTGTGTTTATAAGTTTATAAATTTTTATAAAGAAATGTAGAAGAAATTTTAAAATATCTCAGTTAGTGAAAACATCATGTTAAATAATTTATTGAACTTTTACACTGATGTTTACTTTTTGACCGTAGTTTCTGATATGCTAAGAAAATGCATTGTTTTTTTTTTTTTTTTTGCAGGGAAAGCCTCCAGATTGGCAGGATTTTGTTGGTATGACGAGATTTAGTTACGCGATTATTTTAGTTTTTATTCTTTTTTTGGTGGATATATCTTTATCACCCTCCAAAGAAGACAATCAACTCTCTAGATCTTCAGACTTTAGAGCTTTATGTATATATTAGTCAATATAACTTGTTGATAGGTTAATTAAACAATTTTTCACTTTCTTTGTTGTGAATTAGTTAATTTTTGTGTTTGTTTAAAGTTGAGTTGTATATATAATAGCAATTAAGATTTTTTTTTTTGTTAATGTATCGATAAAAGGAAAATATTATTGATTTGCACATGTATAAGTAAAAAAAAAAAAAAAAAAAGTGTATATGTATTTTTATTTTTTTCAATAACAAAACCATGACATACATTTAATAATGACCGTTATTGATAAAATGTAGGTGAAAAACCAACATTAAAGATGATGTTCAATATCGGTTGAAAACTGAAATTGAAGATAGTATTCAATGTCGCTTTAAAACAGACATGGAAGATAATTGACATTGAAATCTTGGTCATCTATAATATCGGTTTTAAACCGAAATTAAAGACCTTTCATAACACGATCTTCGATGTTGGTTTTCAACCGACATTGTTCCCCTACAATGTCAGTTTTAAACCGACATTATTGTTGGGATTGGTGTCCTAATTCTCCCGGAGTCTCATAGTTTGTACACATTGTTATGAATAAAATAAGAGTTATTTTATTTGCATTTACTCATATCCAATAAATAAAGATTTGTGGTTATTGTATGTAAACTTATGCATATATATGAGATATACGAGTTGATCATGCCTTAAGTAATAACCTAAAAGGTATGTAGTATAAGGATAAAGGAGGGATACCTTATCCTGGTGACACTATGGATACGGCCCACTTTGTAGAGGTTTACAAGTTTATGAACTACTACAAATGATCTGATCCTGACCATTCATGTAGAGACATGCGAGCGGGGGTGTTCTATACAAAGAGTTTATATAAGACCGGACCACGAGATGATTAGTCTCTTTATGTAATGTCATTGATACTTGAGACTTACATCTCACTTAAACGACCATAGGTGACATGACCTTAATCCTGAGTGTTTTAGGAACTCCTACCTATGAGGGCGGTCATTTGATTAATATGGGTAAGAGTGGCCACTAGTCAGATTGCCAACTCAACAAGCCTAACTTTTTAGGAATTTGTTTGATTGGGCAGCTGGGAACTCGGTTACACAAGACGAAATTCACTCCTTCCCCAAAGCAAGGGTAAATAGATAAATTGCTCCCTTAAGAGCTGATTTTGGGTCTTGAACATAATGGCCACATCCTTTCTTTGGAAGAGAGGACCCAATATTAGTAGTATTATGACTTATTGTTTATTAGAGGAATCAGTGGTACTTAAGGAGTTAGATATAACTACAGAAGAAAATCGGTAAATTGGCCCAGTTGTACTTACAAATGATCTGTGAAGTGTTATCGCACTGTTGATTGGTTGATATAGACACATAAATATATTTGTAGTGAGAAGAGTGCAGCTGTCGGTCTTTAGTGGAGTGCCCGATAGATAATGGATGGTGGATCTCGTGATTAAAGAGTTTAGTCAGCTATTCATGTACCGTTTGAGCTTCAAGCTACAGGTTCATAAGGTCTTGGTAGCTCAATGGATTCAAGTTGAGAATAAGTTCTTGGGGTTGATTTGAAGTGTTCAAATTAACAAGAGGAAATTCAATTATATATGATATAATTGGTGTGATGTATAAGATACATCAAGTGGATAAATTAATGTAAATATGATTTACATTAAGTACCATAAAATAGAAAAAGAACTATGATTTGTATATTTTATGAGATGAAATATTAAAACTATAGGTTATAAATAAAATATGGTAAGTTGGTTATCATATTTATTTATAATATATTAATTATATGACAATTAAATCTTTTTCTTTAATAATCAACTGAGTGGGAGGTTATTGGTGGTTTTACGGTAACCGTGAGATAAAAAGGAAAATTGTTTTCCTAAAATTAGAGAGTTGCCACTTTCAGAAAGAATTCACAGAGAAAGCTATCAAGTAAAAGTGTTTCACCAAGCGATAGTTGTGCAGAGACTAAACGATCGTGGAGTTTGACTATACGGTAGTTCATCAGCTGATCGTAGCTAAACGATCGAGTGGCTAAGTCTATACGATAGGCTTCCATTTACTAAACGATCGAGCACATTGTCTATACGATAGACAACTTCCTATCCCCACTTGCTTGATCGTCTACACGATCGTTGTCCTCTAGTCTCTTCCTTAAACCAAGATCATACTGAGCCCACAACTCCTGAATTCTCACACCAAGAATACCAAGGTAACCATTGTGGTGTTGTCCTCACTCACTTCGCGAATCGAGTGTGACTCGATTGGTTCGTGGAGGTTGTTCGTTGGGTTCGGAATCGTTGTGTTCATTGTCTTGATGTTGTGTACCGGTCGTTGCGTTCGTGTTGTTGTGTTGTGGATGCTTGTAGATTGATTGATGGAGTTTGAAGAATGGTTCTTCAAAGGTATATATATTTTATCCCTTGATTCTATCGTTTAGCATGCTGTAATTTCGTTTTGTGCATGACTTGTTAGTTTTTGTTCTTATATTGAAATTGTTTATGTTCAATTTGAGTGAAGTAGTCTAATGGTGTGTTGGTTAAATCACTTTTATTATTTTCGAAATCACTATAAAAACATATGTTTAATCGTTCAAAATTAATTTTGATGAAATGAAAATTGTATTTAAATTTGTTTTATCCTCATTGTGTAGCTTCTATGCTTTTTTTTTTTTTACCTATTTCCATTATCTTTAGATTTGTTTATCTTTTTGTTGTACTAAAAGAAATTGTATTTAAATTTGTTTGAGACTATATTTAAATTAGTCGTAGTTACCCACTAAGATTTTTTTATAAGTATACGAAGGCATTGTTTGTTTCGTGGGAATCTAATATTTCTATGGAGTGAGTATCTGTATTACCACATTTGTTTTGTGGTAATGTACGATGCCAAGGCATTTGGAGATTTTCGAGCATCTGTACGGTGGGTATCTCGAGAGTTTTGGATGACCTCCTGAAACATGTCTTTTTTAGATTCCCATGTCATCTACTTTTTACTTTTTTAACCTTCTTTTTTCATATAAATATAAAATTCACCATTCTTTATTTTAATTTTATAATAAAAATAAATATTGTCAACTATATATTTTACTTTCTTTGATTATATTGTAGTTGTTTTTGTTTTTATTTTTTTTTAAATGATATTGAAATTTAAATTTAAATAATACATATTTTAGAGAAAAAATCTTAAATTAATATATATTATTTTGGTAAGAAAATTAGTAAATAACAATAAAACTATATCAACTTTAAAAGAAATACAAATTAATAAAAACAAATATGTTATGTAAGTTCAATTTATATTAAATTAATGATTAGTCGTTCTTGGGTAGAAGTCCTATAAAATAAATACAGTTGTCAAAATATTTCTAAATATCTTTTTTTTAAAATATGTATCCGAAATTTATAATTCCGGACATCTATAATTCTGGACATCTAAATATTCTAGTTATTTATATTCTCCAAAAACAAATGGTCCCTAAATATTAAGTTGATCACTGTAAATCTTTCTATTTTCATTTGATTATGGATTCTTTATAGAACTAATATAACTCGATAAGATTTTTTGGTATTCCTAAGACATTTCGACTTTGTTAAGATTCATATTTAGATACCTTTTCTAATTTTTTAAAGGTCGTGAACCGAAAAATGAATTTGAAGGAGAATAGCTGTCCCAATAAATGTCAATGATCACTCAAAGAGAGTAGGTTCAATTATTACTTAAACTATCTTTTTTTTGTATAATTATAATTATTAATTATGTTATAAGGAAGTGTTGAATTCCAAAACCACAATTTCAAAATTATTCTTTTTCCATTCTTTTATTTTGGTTTGAATTACATTTTAGAAAAAATTTGGGAGAAGCAAGTAATTACCTTAAAAAAATAAAAGGTATTTAGAAATTCTAAAAAGGTATTTCAAAAATATTAAGTATAACTAAATCATATTCGTTAAAAAATATACAATAACATCCTCTGGTCTGGTAAATTTACAAAGTTTTAAGCAAAAAAAAATCTTAAAAAATATTTGGAAAACGGTTAACTACTTCCGTAAGATTTGGTTGGTACCAAAAAAAAAAAAAATGATATATCTTTTTTTCAATAAAAGAAATATTTTGCTTAAAAAACAGATAATCAACAAATTATTTTAAAAACAACTAACCATTTCAATTATTCTTAATTTAATAATTATATTCTATTAGTAGATGTTTGTTGAATCTCTAATAATATACATAGTTTGATCGGTACATTTATTTTTTCAGCTTAAGAAAAAAAATTTATACAATACCCATATAATTCTTTAGTTGTCTATCTATTTTAAGTCCATAATTTCAATTCACACCCTAGGTGTTGGGAGAATTCTTTTTGCAGCTCTTTCATATGCAGAGTTTTTCAACCTTTCAAATGAAGGGGAACTCTTCAATTTGTAGAGTTTTCAGATGGATTTTATGGACTTTGGATTGGCTAGTCCATGGACTTGACCCTTGGACCCAACTAATTGTATTGGGTTTTAGTTGGTCTTTCTGCCAAATTAAGCAGACTCAATTGGACATGAGCCTAAATATTAATAATTCATTGAACCAAAATAATTAGTTTGATTGAAGAATCAAGATGAAAAATATGTGGTATCATCCGGATCTATTAGCTCTTGTCTTCAATTTCAATTTGGGACACATGTCGACTTTCAACTAGTCCTAATGGGATAACTTGTAATTTTGTCATTAATTTGAGTGATTGATCCAAAATTTCTCATTCAAAATTTTCATATATATTGTTACTATATTAGGTAACAGTAAAAAAGATTAAGATAAATAATAAAACATGTTTCTTTTTTTAAAAGAATACATAAGGATTTTAAATAGTTAATTTAAAAACAAAAATCCTAACTAATTCTTTTAATTAACTAATTAAATGAGACAATTTTTTAGATTGTTATTCATGGATTACGATTTAAGTGAAATAAACATGACCACAATATTTTCGAAATTTAAGAACTAAAATAGAAACTAAACTTAAAATCGAAAGTTTAAAATATATATTACTCTTTTTAATTAACTAAATATTTACCACATCCAAATGGGAATGGATACATGGATTTAAGAGTCTTGGTTGAGCAAAAGAGAGTAAGGGCAAGTCCAATTGTTTGATCTGACCCCATATCACACTATAAAACCCTCAACCAATCACAATCAAACACATCACACTGCCAAATCCCAACAACAAAATATTT
Organism: Benincasa hispida; assembly: GCF_027475165.1. Lineage (NCBI taxonomy): Eukaryota > Viridiplantae > Streptophyta > Magnoliopsida > Cucurbitales > Cucurbitaceae > Benincasa > Benincasa hispida. The sequence goes on from NC_143483.1 coordinate 11,274,095, forward strand.
AGTTCCATAAAATTGAAAAACTAATAATTTATTATACACTTTTTAGAAATTTATCGGATTTTAAAATAGATAAAAAAAAGAGAGAGAGAAAAATTTAGTGACTAAATTTTGGATCTAATTTTTGTTTAGTGAATAAGTTGTAAAATATTACCGTTCTAGTTCTTCGATTCTGAGTTTCAATTCAATTTATTCTTTAATTTTAAAATATTACAATTTTACCTTTGAAATTTAAGTTTTGTTTCAATTTGATCTTCAACTAAGTTTCAAAAATTACATTTATAATCTCAATTTTTCACTAGATATTCAATTTCAATCTTTGGTGTTAATCTCTATTAGTTAATTTTAAATAATTATGAAGTAAAATTTTTAATTTAATTTTAATAATGATGAAAAATAGTGAAACTATTATTTTTCTTTTAGAGAAAGATAAGATATGTGGATCTACACTAGAATATCACAATTAGTTTGGTACATTCATAGTACCCTACTCCCATTAATTAAAATAATCAGTAAAGAACATGGGAAGGAGTTCAAGAGTATATGATCCAAAGCCAAATAAAAGCAAGAAAAATAGTGAAACTTATTTAATCATACTCTTTTGAATTAACTAATAGATATTACCATTAAAGACTAAAAATGATTATTTAGTGAAAAATCAATAAATTTTGAAACCTATGGAGACCAAATTGAAATAAAAGTCAAATCTTAAGGGTGAGATTATAATAGTTTGAAACCTATGGGTCGATCGGCCCACCAACTTCTTAAGTTGGTTTAAACAACTAATTTCAATAGTAAATACTATTGAAGTTTGCACATTTACCGAGTAATTTCATATTTCTATTTTTTTCAATTTTTCACATTTATCGAGAAACTTCATCTTTTCTATTATCAATATTTTTCACAATATGGAAAAACTTTATTTTACAACTCTATACCTCAAACACAAACTTACTAACTCCAAATCTTCGTTTGGTTGGTTGGAAGATTTTCCGCATAGGAATTGGCACATACATTCAAATCTCATGTTTGTTTCACGGTCTTCAACTCTTTACCTGGAAATAAGCTATTCTTAGGTATCCTCATCTCTCACAAGGGATTTTTATTCCCTTCCAAAACGGTGGATTTTCTCTTTTTCCTTCTATTTTTCATTTTATATATAATTTCCCTTTCAATATAGTTAATTGATTAATTAATTAATATTAATTTAATAAAAATAATATAAATAGTTATTTTGATAAATGAATAATAATCTATTAAAATATTTCATTAACTTATTTTTATAATAAAAATTTATTAAGTGAATGGAATTATTTTTTTATATATATAAATTACTAATTTATTAGCCAATAATGTCTTAAATATATTTAATCAATAAACTAGGATTAGTTAAATTTAGTTAGTATAAAACTTCATTTTCTTCAATTATAATAATTTATTAATTTATTATTTTTTGAATAATCAAATAATTATTTATTGAGATTAATTTTATTTTGATCGTTCATTATGAACATATAAAATTATTGATTATTTATAATAATTTAATTATTTATTGTGATTAATTTTTATTACTCAATTCATTATTAGCAGAATATTTACAAAACACTTTTTAGTATTCTTTATTAATATATCATATTTTTATCTCACTTTTTTTCTCTTTTTATATAATATATTGTTTATTATTTCTTATATTATTTAATTAGAATTAAAATTATAAATGTTGTACTTAATTAATTATAAAAATGATTACGTATTAGATTATAGTGACATTCATTAAATGCATTAATTGGTTAATTCTAATCATAAATCACTCAATCTTTAAATATTCATACTTAAAATTACTATTGATTCATAATCAATTAATTTTTTTTATCGATATATTAAATATTTTTTATTCTTTAGTTTATTAATCTACTACAATTATAATAAGAATTTTATGCTTAATTTCATAAACAAAATGCAAACACAATTTTTGTTCATAAAATTCTGATAGTATTCACGTGCACAACCAAACACATTCATCTTTTATTTTCCAGACATCCTATTTTCAGGCATCTCATTTCCAAGTATCTCATTTCCAAGCATCTTTTATTTTCATACATCAATAAAATCTTAAGCTGAACGGCCCGTTAGTGATTAAATTGAAACTAACTCTAAATTTAAAGACTAAAATTATAACATTTTAAAATTTAGAGATAAAATAGAAATTAAAACTATGAAAAAGATATTTTTCCTAAAGAAAGTGATGGTGGGGTTGGAGTTTTTTTTTTTCCCTTTTTTTTTTTTTTTTTTTTGGAATAAGGGGTTTAAGAGTTTAAAGACCTGCCAAGATGAAGCGGTTCATGAAGAAAGGTGACAACCAAGGGAATGGGGACGACCATGCCAAAGGGCTTCAACATTGCAACATAAACTTGACCCTTCATTTCTAACCACCATATGTGAACTCCAACAATATGAACCACACTCTCAAATATGTCCGCCCAAACTTATTAATAAGAGGACCTGACGTTGAAAATATGAAGGATCGTATTTTTGTTTATAAAATATATGAATTACTTTTCTTACGACCAATTGATTTTGAGATGAAACCTAAAACACAAATATGTATTCGATAAAAAAAAAAATCTAATTTATACACAAGTGATTATTTAGTTTTTTGAGATGGGACCTTGTGTTTATAAGCCCATGAAGTCCAAATAGGATTAGGGATCTCACCCAAGAATGATGTCTCTCAAACTTGAGGGAAATGTTGATATGATCCCACGTTGAAAAAATGAATAAACTTCACACTCTTTACAAGATATATAAATTATTATTTACTCCTTTTGATTTTGTGATAAAACCTCATGTTTGTCTAATGATATTAACCACAAAAGTAATTAATTAGATTGGAATCTATAGTCGATTTTGATTGACTCTTAATGTTGGAAAAAAAAAATCTCTAACAACTTAAAAAAGTCATTCTAAACATGCTTTTAATTTTAAATTTGTGTGTTAGTGCCGTTTTTCTTACCAAGAATATGATGGTGACCATTTCGATGTTCGATTGGAGCTGCCAAACAATTGGGTTTCTTTTGACGATGACGGTGAAGGTTGCCGTTTGGATTGCCACTAATAATGTGAAGAACACATTTGTCATTTTCTTGCCCAGGTACTTTCCAACAATAAAAATATGATAAGAAAAATACTTAACTGCACCTATCTTTGTGCATCCTCTCCAAATTTTCCAATCATAATTTGTCACTATTACAATTAGTTACAATCATTGCAAAAAAAAAAAAAAATCTATTAGTGGAAGATTTAGAGAGTAGCATCCCGAAGGAAGAGTTCAAAAAGGAACTTAGAGTTTGGCTTAGAAAAAACAACCTCAAACTTACCGATGCATCTTATATTTGTGGGCAGAACATCGCTAATAACCCAGTTGTAGTTGGTTGTTAAAGGGAAGTTTTGGTAATTTGCCTTTGGGGAATTTTAATTTTATCTTGGAATATGTAGAGGGTTAGGATCTTCATATTGTAAAACCCACCACTACTATAAATAAATTCAATACAATAATGGAATTTGGAATCAGAAACCAACAACCTGGCTCTAATACCAATTGAAGGAACTCGACTCAGGAGATCCTTAAGTGAAAGCGGATCGTCCAAATTACATTTATAATTGAAAATTAAATTTAGAGTAAACATACAAGATATATGCATTCAAAATTCTTTTTACAAAAAAAGGGTTCAAGATACATTGTCTTTGAAGAACATTTTTCTTCACGTATCCCTCGAACAATCACGAACTCAACAACTTCTTGAAGACCTTCTTCAAGAATCCTTGAACAGTAACCCGGACATTACCACAAAGAGTCATTGGTATTCTCGATGTGAGAATCCATGAGTGGTGGGCTCTAACTATTTTGGTTAGAAGGGATAGTTTGGGTGGAGGAAGAAGAAGATTGAGAAAGCTCTCAAGCAATCAAGAACTGAGAACAATTCTATAAGGGGGTATTTGGTGTGTGATAAAAGCAAAGAGTTGAGTTGAGTTGAGTTGGTAATTATTATCTAGAGAGTTAAATTATGTGGAGAGTTAATTGTCTATGCTTGTTGTGCAGAGTTGAGTTGAGTTGGTAATTATTGTCCGTGTTTGTTGTGCAGAGTTGAGTTGAGTTGGGGTATCTGATGTAGTTTTTTGTGAATGAGATTAGTTCTATTTTTTTCTGTTTGTTTTTTTATTTTATTTTTCATTTTTTAGTTTTATGCTTTGCTATTATTGATTGATTTTCAAATATACACATATTTTCTCAAATCATTTATGATATAAACAGGACAATCTCAAATTTTTCCCTCAATTTGTAGAACATAATAGATTATTTTTCATATATTCTTCTAAAAAACTGTAATAATTCTAATTCTCTTCAATCTGTAAAACATACCAACAAAATACATTTCATATTACTGCTCAACTAATTGGTATATTGTATATTGTATGTATATATATTGAATGTATGTATATATATTGAAGGTGATTATCCCAATTACTAATGAATTGGTATATTGTATGTATATATATTGAATCTTGCTAACTTAATATTATTATTTCACATATCATACAGTTTATTTTTATATAATATGGATAGTGTATCTGGAATTGAAATTGTACATAAGATAATTACCTTTCATTTGATTATGATGGTGAGAATGTGATGTAGTATAGTAATATTTTTCAGAAGATCTCAAAAATAATATGATCTGACCGAACATGTGGCCATTTCAAAAAAATCACAAAAGATATGTTTTTTAGGGTTGAAATATTAGGTGGTTAGTCTAGTGGGTCCGAGCAAGTAGGCATGTACAATACTATACAGCTAGGAAGAGGTCTGTTTTTTGTATGTCCATGCCAATGATATCAATCAGGTCACATCTATCATCCTTAGTGAGCCCTTCAATACCAAATATGGCCTGAGCTACCTCCTTCCGATGCCCAAATTCCATCTCACATTTCTCGATTTTCCACACAACGAGTCTGCCCGTGTTGACTGCATATCTGCAGTTGATCGCATGATCTCGATCATTTCATTCTAGAAGGTGAGTTGTTTCCTCTTACTCCCTTTAGATCTCTCGCTGATACGCTCGCTCTACCGGTGAAAATATCTGGTACACTTGCTCTCCCCATGGACATATCTCTTTGGTCTTCTTCCATTGCATCCTTAGGCAGTTGTGTTTGTTCATTATCAGGGGTAGGATATTCTTGTGACGGAACAAATTTGACGCCATCACCACTGGTGGCTTGCAATAGTGTCCGGTTGCCCTATCCTTCCCAAACATATTTGATAGTTCATCATAATGAGGGAATGGTTTATTCCACAAACCCTTCATGTTAGGATGACTCTGCATTCGTATATGGGAGCGATATTATAAATTATACAATAATAGGTTCAGTGTACATTGTTTAATATTTTAAAAAACTTACTCGAACCTAGACGTCGGATATCTCCCTTTCCACTTGAATGCACTTAAACTCCTCGTTCCATCCGAACCCTGATTGATTTAACATCTCTATTACTGTCGAATATTGTTTCTTTAGACTTCTAATCTTACATTCGATAGTGTTCTGGTTTAGGCCACACCTCAGAAACTTCTCATTCATTATGCGTTCCAAGTGTTGTAGATATCCCGGTCGGAAGGTCCCATTTCAGACTTCCATCCAGACTCCACTAAAGAGGTTAGGGCATTGACCAACCCAACGTCCTCGGCTTTTGTCCATGTATTTTTCAATCATTTTCCATTGCCTGCTATTCTAATTCATCCATGCATACATCATAAAGACATTACTGAAAATTAAACAACTTCGTGCAATATGTTATAAAATAAAAAACTAAAACCATGGATTGAAATAGTCGAATTAAAAATGTTCATGAGATAAATAAAGCATAGAAATATTGTTCAACAGATAGATAATATGTCTTTCTTAAAAAAACAAAATCATGATCTTTGCCATTGAGAAAACATTTCGACAGCCAAATCATCGGTCCATTCATCTGAGGTTTCAATAAATTCAATATTCTCTCCCCCCATAACAGTAAACGCATGATTCTCGTACAGCGAATCATCAAGTGAAGCACTGATCCCCATCTTCCTTGTGATTAAGTCGTGAATCAGGCAACACACAGTTATCGTTCGACATTGGACTTGTACCGGATAGAAGGATTTGCACCTAAGAATTTCCATCGGTCCTTCAGAAGTCTGATTGCTCGCTCGATAATATTTTTGTTGACATTATTGTTCGACATTGGTCTTCTTCATGTTGAAAAATTCTCTCGGTGTTGTTGGTGCATTGCCCTTTCCACGCCAGCTTGAGAGATGGTAGCGTTCTCCTTTATACGGGGCCAAAAATCCTTCAGCATTAGGGAAGCCAACATCACGCATATAGTAACCTTTACCTTTTTCGGGATTGTAATACATGTCTATTTAATGGAGTAACTGAATGTTGCTTATGTACATGAGTGATTTTTATACCCTTTGGAACCCTCAATCCATGTGGTCGCGCAACTGCATCAATCGGGACCCCAAAGTCGGCGACCGAGCCCTCCCAGCCTAGCATAACAAAGATGAATTCTCCGTTTTGGTCACATACTATAAGAACGTTTGTGGCGATTTCCCCCTTCCTCGTCCTATATTGTGATCGATCTACGACACTAACATTCACTTTCACGTACGTGCTGTCCAATACCCCCAGGTAGTTCTGTTCAAATTGTTTAATCGTGAAAATTCGAGAAGATGTCAGCACAATCTATTTTGGATGCATTTATGGAACGGTACTGGAACTTTTTTCTACTGTAAACCATTCCATCATCCATTGGTACATGCACTTGTAACTGGTTCGGGGGTTTTCAACAACATTGCATTGAAATATCTCGAAACTGTCTCGTTGGATCTCGAAAAATGTGTTCGTACTACCGTCGTTCAATACCAATCTACTGGCTCCAAACATCCCGTCGTTCTAATCATATTGCATAAAATCATGAACATCCTTCTATCCATTCGAGTACTCTCACGACACGTCAAGTCACTCTCGTAAATGAGGCGGAAGAACGTCAATTGTCGAATGAAGTGTCTAACGTTCGCTGGTTGTTGTTCTATCCTTCTATTACTGTTAAGTAGCGTTGTCAAAGTGAAGAACAATTGTTTTTAAGACTCAGTAATACTTGTTATGATTTTAAACAACTCCTAAATAGTCTCCATCTTACTAGGGCAATGGGGGAAGTATATAGATCCTGAAAGGATGATTACGCTTATAATCAGTGAACTTTGTTTAGTTACACAATGACAAGTCGTGACAACCTAGTACATCACTCATTCGACTATCCCGAGCCAAGTATACATTACGATCATCCAAAAAATGAAGCTTATTACAGTTGCAATAATTGTGCTACATTGTCCTGCACCCTGATCGCTAACTTGTCCAATGTGTATTGTATTGTAAGACCTATATGTGTGCTTTACTGCATTGAATGTTTCATAGGACTTGTATAATGCCCCCTTGTACCCACTGACTTGTCCATGACATTCATGTCAAGATAGGTAGATCCCTGGGATACGACCAACGAAAACGGCATAAAATTTGTGTTTTCCCATCTACCTATAATTTTAGGACATAGGTAGTCAATACCAGTAATCAACGTTGAAATGAATGATTTTTTGGGGAGTTAGGATGTAGATATTATGGTATAAGAGCCCCTCATACAATCTATTACTACCTATAAAAAAACTAAAATGTGCAACTAGGTATGGTAGTTGACACATTATAAATGTCTCTAGCGTAATAGTGACAGAAGTTGACATAAGTATTATAGTACTTGATATTTTTGGATTTTCATGTGTCTAGTTAATTTTCAAATTTCATTGTAAGAACTTTTTCATTTTATTTAACTTAAAAAGTATATAAGTAAAAACATCACTATTAATAAAAGTATAGTTATTTCGCTATTTCAAACGTTTATTGCACTATAAATAAAAGTATACTTTCAAACTTATAAACTTATTTTAATTTGTACATTTTCAACTTATTTCAATATTAATAAAACTTTTATTTCAAACTTCTATTTCACTAATAATAAAAGTATAGTTAGTTCACTATTAATCAATATTACGTTTGTACATTTGAAACGTTTAGTGCACTATAAATAAAAGTATAGTTTCAAACTTATAAACTTATTTCAGTTTGTACATTTTTAACTTAGTTCACTATTAATAAAACTTTTATTTCACTGTTAATAAAAGAATACTTATTTGACTATTAATAAATTTTGCATTTGTACATTTCAAACTTTTATTTCACCATTTATAAAAATACCGTTTGAAACTTATTAGACTTATTTTTAGACTTACTAAATTTATAAACTTGTAAAAAAAAAAAAAGATTTCTCATATGTGTACTATTTAATACTTCTTAGACTTATTTTAAAAATCACTCAAAACATATAATTATGTTTAGATTAATAAAGTGAACAATTAGAATTATGTTGGACTAATATTTGAAAACATAATAATTAATTAACAAAGTTATAAGTTATAATGGAAGTAATTAACAAAGTTTAAGTGTTGGGATTGGTGTCGTAATTCTCTCGGAGTCTCGCAGTTTGTAAACATTGTACATGTAATGACCCGACCCCCTAGGACTTAAGTTAGGCCGTTACTAAACACATGCATGCGTGGAACTTAAAACGACACTCTGTTGTGGTGAAATAAATTCTAATTAAATAGGGTAAATTTAAAAGACTTATGCATTTAATTTCAAATATTAAAAACAACGGTAGAGTACCCATAAATCATAAATGATAATAAATAAATCTGGAAGCGATTCTAAATAGTAAGTTTTAAACATCAACACTGAAAGCTAAGAAAAACATAAAAAGAAGTTTAAATCTCATGAGCGGAAGCATAAAACTGGTCCCAGTGGCTCGATCACGAATCCGCTTGTCATTCGTCGGCGCGTCCCTACTCTTACCTGAAACATAAACATGATAAAAAGGGTGAGTATAAAATACTCAATAAGTAACCCCACTACTAGGGTCAGGCTAGGCATCTATGTCCTCTAGATGCCTACCTTTAGTGGAACATATAAACTACTCTAGTCCTCATGGGACACATATATACATGAAAAACTTATTTCTATCCTACTGTAGTTGAGTATGTCCACTACCTCTAGTAAGTCCCGTAGGACCCACAACCTCTGGTGAATCCCGAAGGAAACACAATCTCTTACATACGCATGGTTATGCATACACCTTTTTTGTATACACATAAACCCACTTAATGTGTACCTCTTTCGTACACATGGTTACGTATACACCCCTTTCGTATATACATAACCCACTGAAGGTGTACCTCTTTCGTACACCTGGTTAAGTATACACCTCTTTCGTATACACCTATCCTACTAAGTATGTACCTCTTTCGTACATCTAATTATGTATACACCTCTTTCGTATACACATAACCCACTGAGTATGTACCTCTTTCGTACACCTCAGATCCTCTCTATAAATGTAGGGATGCGTACCTTTTTCGTATACATGGTTAGGCATACACCTCTTTCGTATACACATAACCCACTGAGTATGTACCTCTTTCGTACACCCCAATATCCTCTGGGTATGTATCACTTTCATACACACCAGCCCTAGTACATCTCTTTCATGTACTAGCGCCCTTGGACGTGCATTACTTTCATGCAGTCACATAGTCTGGAAAGGAAAGGAGATTGCATCTAACTTCATATTACATATAACATTCACCTAATCATGAATCCTCTAAAATCTTCTCATCGTAAACCTCATGTTAATTAACCTCAACAAACGTATTTAATCTAGTTTTAAATGGATCAACTGTAACATATCACTTTCATGCACTAAATCATGTAAACAATACAGTATTCGGGATTTCGTAATATATCATACAGTCTACGCATTCTCATAATAAATCGCATAACTATATAGATCAGTAAATGTCTAATGCTAATCTAGCTTTAAGGCACTCTAATAGGAGTGCTTCTTAACTCATAATTTAAGGGTCATGCTCAATCTTCATTTAATATAACTAATAAAATTCCAAATCAAGCTCATACGTAATCATATTTCGATATATTACCACATGCTCATATATCCTTCATAAGCAGTCCACACAACCTCAAAACAATCAAAATTATTCAAAGAAAAACTATTGTAGGATCCTCAATGTTAAATCTACAGTGTATCGCTTGGCACAAAAGCGATTCCAGTAGTAAGATTACTTACTTTAATCAAAATTCCACAAATAAAATCAGACAACCAAATGATGACCGCGGTTTGAAGTAACAGCTCTAACATACGAATACAACCATTAAATTTCAGTCTAAGAATAATTGCGAAATCTCAAATTCAAATCCACAATACCCAAATGCTTACCCAAAGAACTTGATCAACAACCACTCCCACGATTTCGGCTCCAAAATCTCCTGCTAATAGATTTTAAATCCCAATGGACGACGACTTAGAACCTTAAAGATACAAGGGTTAAGTCAAACTTAATTCAGTAATCAAAGCGTGCCCACAAACCAACAATAAGGACCATAACTCTTACCAACACTCTTGCAGAACGATCTTGAATCCGCTGGACAGTTGTTGCTGTGATTTCCCAAGTTCAAATATAAAATTAAATAATGCGACTAATTTAATCCTTAATCCAACTTAGTGGGCATCCAAAATCTTTCAAGAAACCTAACCACCAAAATAGATCTTACCAAAAACGAAAAGTCAAGCTGCTGGAAGACGGCTCGGCGCGTGGTGGTCAGATGCTGGATCAGTGGCAACTCAAACGGCTCTCCTGTTGGGCAAGCGGCGGCGAGGTCGGGCTTGGGCAGTGAGGGAGGCGGTGGAGACGTTCGGGTCTGGGCAGTAAGGGATGCAGCGGCGACGTTCGAGTCTGGGCAGTGAGGGAGGCGAGAATTTAAATGTAATAATAATAATTATTATTAAAAAAGGAAAATAGTATAATTATAATTAAATCATTTTCTTATTCCATTTTATATTATTTAATTCCTTTCATTTTCCAAAGAAAATTAATTCCTGCCATTAATTTTCAAATTGAATTTCAAAATTGAATAATTTTCACGCCAACACTTAAATTCTCGCACTTATACTTCATATCCAAAATTCCAAAAATGCCCTCCAACTAAGGACAATTACTGAATTTCCAAATAATAAAGTTACTGAAAATTACATTATTATTAAATAAAAATGTGCGGGGTGTTACTGTACACATTGTTATTAATAAAATAAGAGTTATTTTATTTGTATTTACTCATATCCAATAAACAAATATCCGTGGTTATTGTATGTAAATTTAAGCATGTATATGAGATATACAAGTGGATCATGCCTTAAGTAATAACCTAAAAGGTCTGTAGTATAAGGATAAAAGAGGGATACTTTATCCTTGTGACACTATGGATACGGTCTACTTTGTAGAGGTTTACAAGTATTGTGAACTACTATAGATGGTTTGATCTTGACCATTCATGTGGAGACATGTGAACATGGGTGTCATATACAAAGAGTTTGTATAATACCGGACCATGAGATGATTAGTCTCTTTATATAACGTCGTTGATAATTGAGACTTACATCTCACTTAAATGACCATAGGTGACATGACCTTAATCCTGAGTGTTTTGGGAACTTCTGTCTATGAGGACGGTCCTTTGATTAGTATGGGTGAGAGTGGCCAGATTGCCAAATCAACAAGCCTACCATTTTGGGGATTTGTCTGATTGGGGAGCTGGGAACTCAGTTATACAAAATGGAATTCACTCCTTCCCCAAAGCAGAGGTAAGTAGATAGATTGCTCCCTTAAGGGCTAATTCCGGGTCTTGAACATAATGGTCACATCCTCTCTTTGGAGGAGAGGACCCAGCCATAGTAGGACTATGACTTATTTTTCATTAGAGAAATCAATGGTACTTAAGAAGTTAGATTTAACTACAGGGGCAAAACAATAAATTGGCCCAGCTATACTTACGAGCGATCTATGAAGGGTTATCACACTGTTGATTGGTTGATCTGTGAAGGGTTTGAATGAACACTCCTATCGAACACAACGAACTAACCACCAACAACATGAACAACTTGATACTCCTCAAACCCAATCAAGTCCAACTCGATTCACGAATAGATGTAGAACACCACCTCAAGTATTACCTTGGTATTCTCGGTGTGAGAATCTAGAAGTTGTGGGCTCTGCATGATCTCTTGGCTTGAGGAAGAGAAGAGGTCTACGATCAAGTAGACGATCGAGTAAGTAGGAGATAAGAAACATTATCTATCGCATAGACGATATACTCAATCGTTTAGTAAACTGAAGCCTATCGCATAGATTTTGCTACTCGATCGTTTAGCAACGATCAGTTGAGTAACTATCGTATAATCAACTCTTAAAGGATGGTTTAGTCTCTCAACGGCTATCACTCAGTAAAAACAATTTTCACTTGATAGCCATTTCTGTGAGAATTATCCGAATGGATCACCTTCTAATTTTGGAAAATAATTTTTCTTTTATCTCACGGTTATCATAAAACTTCCAATAACCTCCCGCTCAATCGATTATTAGAGAAAAAGAATTAATTATCATATAATTAATATATTATAAATAAATATGATAACCAACTTATCATATTATATTTATAACCTATAGTTTTAATATTTCATTATATGAAATATATAAACCATAGTTCTTTTTCTATTTTATGGTACTTAATATAAATCGTATTTATATTAATTCCTCCAATTAATATATTTCATACATCACACCAATTATATCATATATAATTGAATTTTCTCTTGTTAATTTGAACACTTCAAATCAACTTCAAAATCTGATTTTCAACTTGAACCCATTGAACTACCAAGGGGACCTTGTGAACCTGTAGCTTGAAGCTCTAACGGTATGAGATAACTAACTAAACTCTTTAGTCACGAGATCCACCATTCGTTAACTGCCGAACACTCCACTAAAGACCGACAGTTGAACTCTTTTCACTACAGATATATTTTTATGTCCATATAACCAATCAACAATGTGATAACCCTTCACAAATCGCTCGTAAGTACAGTTAGGTCAATTTACCGTTTCGCCTCTGTAGTTACATCTAACTTCTTAAGTACCACTGATTCCTTTAATGAACAATAAGTTATAGTCGTACTATGACTGAGTCTTCTCTTCTAAAGGGAGGGTATGGCCACTATGTTCAAGACCCGAAATCAGCCCTTAAGGGAGCAATTTATCTACTTACCCCTGCTTCAGGGAAGGAGTGAATTACGTTTTGTGTAACTGAGTTCCTAGCTCCCCAAATCAGACGAAACCCCAAAAAGGTAAGCTTGTTGAGTTAGCAATCTGGTCATTCTCACCCATACTAATCGAGGACCACCTCACAGGCAGGAGTTCCCAAAACACTCAGGATTAAGACCATGTTCACCTATGGTCATTTTAGTGAAATGTAAGTCTCAATTATCAACGGTGTTATATAAAGATACTAATCATCTCGTGGTCCAGTCTTATACAAACTCTTTGTATAGGACACCTCCGCTCGCATGTCTCCAATGAATGGTCAGGATCAGACCATCTGTAGCACTTTACAACTTGTAAATATCTACAAAGCGGGTCATATTTGTAGTGTCACAAGGATAAGGTATCCCTCTTTTATTCTTATACTACATATCATTTAAGTTATTACTTAAGGCATAATCCACTTGTATGTCCCACATGCATGCTTAAGTTACATGAAATAACCAATCTCAACATGTTCTTGGGTGGATTGACCCCCACCAAGCTCTAATAACACAGTCTGCATCCTCTATCAGGAGTTAACATGCCTCCAATTTACATGGAAAAGCATGAGAAAAACGAAAAGGGAAGGACACATGATTTAATATTGAAGCGGCAAGAGAAAATCTGGATAAAAAAAAGTATGGAAAACAGTTAGGAAGCAGATCAGAACAATAGACAGTAGTTGTAAGAGGAAGAAAAATATTATAAAAATTATAAAGGTTTGCAAGGAAGAAAACAAATATGGAAGGAAGAACATCAAACATGCAAGGAAGAATATGAAACATGCATAAGGAAGAACAGAGACGAATTTAATAACATATAAATTGATTAAAAAAAAACTCATTCAAGCAAGTGGAACAGTAGACAGTAGGAAGATAAAAAACATCAAGGTTTGCTTTGGACAGTCTAGAATAGGAATCGCAAAATAGAACATGCAACAGTCCCGAATTAGAAAATCAAACAACGAAGGAAGAACATCAAACATGCAAGGAAAAATATCAAACATGCATGAGGAAGAATAAAGACAGATTTAATAACATATAAATTGATTTTAAAAAAACTCATTCAAGCAAGTGGAACAGTAGACAGTAGAAAATCAAAATCATCAAGGTTTGATTTGGACAGTCTGGAATCGGAATCGCAAAATAGAACATTAAACAGTCCTAAACCAGAAAATCAAACAACGAAGGAAGAACATTAAACATGCATGAGGAAGAACAGAGACGAATCTAATAATATATAAATAGATAAAAAAAAAATTATCAGGGTTTTCCTTTGGACAATAGCAATCGGAATCAAAAAATAATATCAAACATGCATCAAGAAATCAATACGGATTTAACACTAATCATCAGCGTAGAACAAGGTAATAGCAAAAAAAAAAGTATATATGAACAAAAAAAACATAGATCTACTATAAAATTTTAAAAAAAAATCGAAGTATCGTTAGATCTACAACAAAATCGTTTGAAATCGGAGAATAGACATACAGAGAAGCCAAAAAAACCCAATCAAAATTAGAGAAACAAAGAGACGTACAGAGAAACAAAAAAAAATATATACGAAGGAACCAAAGTAGAGAACGAAGAGATGAAGAGAAATACAACCAATTCCAGCTAGAGAAACGAAGAGACATACAACCCATTCCAACCGGAGGGAGAACGAAGAGACCAGACGAAGAAGAGAAACCAAACGGCGAAAGAAAGGAGGAGAAAATGAAGAGAAAGAGAGAGTGGTGATTAATTACGCATGACAGGAGAAAGAGAGAGGGGGGGAAGAATAATGCACCTGCAAATGGGGCGTGAAACGAGGGAAATAAACGAGGGGGTAAAACGGTGGGTTTCAAACCCACTAGTTTTAAGTTTCACGACCATCAAACATCGGGTGGACTTTTTAAGTCCACCCAACCCAACTCAAGCCCACCATCAAACACCCCTTAAGTTTCGAAAGGGTAGACCATTGTGATGTCCAAAATGATTAAACAAAAGGAAATTACTTGAAAAAAAAATACCAAAGATCTCCACATATGTCAATGAGAGATTTGATAACAAAGGAAGAATTCCAAATGTTTTGGGACCTGTCTCTTTGTCTCATATGCTTCATTCTTTCTCAACTTAATCCTTGCAAAACATCAGATTCTGAGTCAATTTGATTGGCTTCTTTATCAGCAGGCTTGAATATTTCGAAGACAGCCAAAGAGAAACAAAGATATAATTACATCACATCACATACCAAATCCCTTTTGTTTTTATTGCTCAACAACACATTGGAACTTTAGAACATCCCAAAGTGGTCCATCTTTTCTTTTTCTTTTTTGCAGTCTAGTCCTCCCCATGAGGCTGTAAGACCCTGAGTTCTTTGGAGAAGTTCATCGCGTGTTAAGATAATACCGATTTTAAGCCTAAATCCTAAGTAGATTTAGGATCTCTTTGAAACGACTTTTCAAGTGCTAAAAAGTGTTTTTAAAATACTTGGAAAGTCATTCCAAATAGACCCTTACTTTACCTTCTTTTTTTAGGAGACATGGGTTATTGTTCGCATAGCGAAGATATCATATCGATATGCTCGAGAATAAGTCCAATCATATAGGATCAAAATATTGGATTGATGTCACCACTGATCAAGAGCTGAAAGACTTATTCAAATGATGAACAAAATGAATGAGTTTTGACTTGACATTATATCAGAAGCATTCTTCTGAGTTTCCATTTACTGATATATATATAACAAAACAACAGCTAACTTCTTTGGAGCTGCCGGCTTGTATATTTTCAAATTCTATCAATAAGGAAAAAAAAATGGCATTTTCTTCAGCTTTATATTGCAAATCATAACAAAAAGATTCCAGCTTTTTTCTATAGAATAGCAATCCTTAGCCAATTGGAAGATTAGAGAACTCCAACAATGGCTTTATTATGCACACCCTTTTAACTTTTATCCTCTCTGCTTCTTACTAGCCAGTATTCTTTGAAACCCTTCTTTTGTTAACTTCTCCACTTTGATTTTCCCCAAACAAATTGAAAAAATGAATCAAATTTCCATCTGGGTGTTCCTTGTTTGTTCATTTCTAATCCTCCTTCCCAATTCTGATGCTGTGGATGATTCTGCGAAGAGCTCACTGATTCAGTTTCTTGCAAAACTCAGTTCTCAAAATGGTCAACAGAACAAAAATCTTGGATGGAACATTTCTTCTGATCCTTGCAAGGATGGATGGGTTAGTGTAGTCTGTGATGGAAGAAATGTTTCTGTAAAGAAACTGCTTCTTGATGGGTTGAATCTTTCAGGAACTCTTGAAACAAGCTTTCTTTGCAATTCAAAGCCTCTAATGGACTCCCTCAATGTTCTCAGCATCAATTACAACAACATCTCTGGAGAAATCCCAGCTGATATTGAGAATTGTAAGCAACTAACCAGCTTTCATGTAAGAGGAAACAAATTCCATGGAAATCTCCCAAGTTCTTTATCTAAATTAGTGAAACTTAAAAGACTTGAACTTTCAAACAACAACTTATCTGGGAACTTACCAGATTTGTCTAGGATTTCAGGCCTTACCATGTTTCTTGCTGAGAACAACATGTTCTCTGGAGAGATACCTCGGTTTGAATTCTCCAATTTAGAGAGATTCAATGTTTCCTTCAACAATTTCTCCGGTCCGATTCCAACTGACGGCAGTAGCTACTTTACTTCAAACAGCTTCATGGGAAATCCTCTGCTTTATGGTGAACCATTACCAAGAAAATATCACTCACTCAAGCTACAAGAAGTCAAACCAGAAGTTGAAGAATCAAAGCACAACAATAAAAACCGTATCTTGATATACTCAGGATACGTAATAATTGGTGTTTTGTTAACAGTTATAGTCATTTTCATGATATGCAAAAGGAGGAAAAAAGAAAGCAAAGAGGATTCAAGGATTTCGAGCAACAGAATTGTAGCAGTGGATGACGATGGAATTAACAACAATTTCAGTTCTGTTTCTTTGTCAAGTGAGTACAAAACAAGCAAGCCAGAGTTCTCAATGCTTTCAAATGAGAGTGGAGGGTTGTCATCATCACTGATTGTGCTAACAACTTCAGTGGTGAATGGTTTGAAGTTTGAGGATTTGCTTAAGGCTCCTGCAGAGTTGATTGGTAGAGGGAATCATGGGAGTCTTTACAAGGTTATGTTTGATTATGGAATGGTATTTGCTGTAAAGAGGTTTAAGGATTGGGGGATTTCAACTGATGAGTTTATGAGAAGAATGTGGAAGATTGATAGAGTGAAGCATCCTAATGTACTTCCACCACTTGCCTTCTATAGTTCAGATCATGAGAAGCTTTTGGTCTATGAATTTCAGCCGAATGGAAGCCTATTCAGCCTTCTCCACGGTAAGATTTGAACCTTTTAATATGGTCATTTTCACTTTAACCTAACTGGTTTCTTTGTTTTTTCTTGTTTAAATCAATCCCATATGTGTTTCATAATCCATCAATAATGTTGAAGCCAAAATTCGAACGGGAGAAGTGCACCTAACCTTCGTGTGACCCTAGTATTGAATTTGTTTGAAGAGTAGAACGTAGCATACAAAAGAGAACTTGCACACCGAAGTGATGCTTAAGTTAGAGAGTGAAAGAGTGTGAAAATTGGGGAGTTTGAGAGCAAGATTTAAGTTATCTTATATGGAGCTATAATAATGTATTTATAGAGGAGGTTGATTTAAGTCTTCTCATATTCCCTTTTAGAAACCGATTATCTCATAATCTGATATGATAATTTGTTATTGGATTGGGGGCATGTTGGACATCCGTATGATGATTAGGCTTCTCGTCCTCTAAGGACGAGATTTGCCTTGAAGGATGAGGAGGAGTTGAGGGGTGGGTTGACCCAAAGGCCTGACTTGGTGATTGTGTTGAAATATAAACTTGATTTTGGGTTAGAAGTATTTGGGCCTAATCCAAACAAAAGCTCAATGTCTAGAATTACCATTCTAAAGAAATTACTTGTAGTAGATGCTTAGAGTATATTGTAGAACTCTTTTGAATAGATGAGAAAATGTGTAATCATAAAGAATAGTCTAGAAAGTCATTTGCAGCCACTACTAGACCATGAATGTGTTACAAAATCCTAATCATAAATTTAGGGTGTCAATTAGTATAAATAAGAAGGATGTCTTAGAATTTGTCTCAAGCCAAACTATCAGAAGTGATCGATAACATAAGTGGCCGCAGGAGAGTTGGGCCCAAGGTTCAACTCCCCTTCCTTGACCCATCATGATCTTACCATTGTCTCATTCCTGTTTCCTTCTTTAAGAATTTATTCTTTTGGTCCAAAATTACCTAGTTTCTCATTTGAAATCTCAGGATCAAGCCAAAACGAGAAACCATTCCCATGGATCAGCAGGCTGGAGATAGGAAGCAGAATAGCCAAGGCATTAGCACACATGCACAAGGCCTTAGAACAAGATGAAATACCTCATGGAAACTTGAAATCTTCAAACATACTCATCAATTTGAACATGGAGCCTTGCATAAGTGAATATGGGCTCATGGAGATTCATAGCCATAAAATTACCAACTCCTCCTTCAAATCAGATGTTTATGGATTTGGGCTAATCCTCCTTGAACTGCTAACAGGGAAGCTAGTAAAAGATGAGGAAGGAATTTGTTTGGCAAATTGGGTTAAAACTATTCTTAGAGAAGAATGGACAGCTGAAGTTTTGGACAGATCTTTAATGGCTGAAGCTGCAAGTGAAGAGAGGATGGTCAATTTGTTGGTGGTTGCTGTTAAATGTGTTGAGAATTCTCCTAGTGCAAGGCCCAATATGGACCAAGTTGTTGCCATGATTGATTCAATCAAGGAGGATGAAGAGGAAAGTTCTATCATTTCTGTTCATTGAAATTTTTTATTTGGAGAAGTTGTTGACAACATACAAAGTTTGATCTCTAAGACTAATATTACCATAACTCTATCTATATCTAATCAACTTTCAATTTTATATCTAAAGGTTGATAATTTTGTGAATTAATTACAGAAATTGAAAATTTTAAAACTTGTTATAACTTTTCTTTCAAAAAGAAAAAAAAAAATTATAGACTATATAAATGACGGTTTTATAGTCTATTGACCAAACTTATAATCTAACTACGAAGATACATTTAATGTATGGAATAATTTCAAACATATATCTATAAGATGATGATTTGTAAATAAGTTTTTTTTTTTTTAATTTGTACAAATCACCTCTGAACTATGAGCCTTTAATTCGATCAATTTGCTAACTTTTTAAACATTTTAAATTCTATTGAATTTCACTTCAATAAAAAATTTAAAATATATTTGTAACTGAGGAACAAGTGTAAATGTAAAATTTTAATATTAATTCAAAAAGAAATTAATTATTATTTAATTACAAATTTCGACTTATTTTTATATGAGTGATTGTTTTAAATGACAAAACTGAAAATTAATTATTATTTAATGCGACCTAAGAGGTTCTTGCTCTTAGTCAGTCTACTCAAATCCCGAGATCGTTTTAGACACTTTTGCTTGAATAACACTTGTAATGCTCATCACACAACAACACATCCATGTTTGGCCAAAGGATCAAATGCTTTGCTTTTCTCTCTATTCACTCTAAGAATAATTACAATCACCCATGTGTGAGAATGAATGGGATGGTTCCAAGTGTGGACCTCACCCTTATTTATACAAATTATAATTAACAACTTCTATTCTTTAAGGAGTAGTTGAGATACTTGGGGAAGTGTACTACCTAAGAATATAAAATCCAATTTACCTATTATTTTGCCTCAAGTAATTCCACTCACTAATAATAGTAAATGACCAAGTCAAGTTTCTAAACCTTAGGAACTCTTGACTTGTTTCCAACTCAAGCTTCCTTACTCCAAGTTTCTTAGCATGCCACATACTTGATCATTTTCCTTCTCTAGAATGACCACAAAGTATGGAGAAGAGATTAGGCTTCAGTCGTTCACGTCATCCACACAATGTTCTATTTACCTCCTCACCAACCACACTATCTGTCGTGCGTGCTTGTGTACCCATGCACACAACCTTGACACCTCCTCACCAACCACACTATCTGTCGTGTGTGCTTGTGCACCTATGCACACAGCCTTGACAGATGTCTGTTATTGTCTATAAAAGACAGTGACATTTTGCTATATTTGTAAATGAAATGACCAATTTTCTTATTTTTGAAAACAACGCTTTTATATTTTAGCTCAATTCTTTTTATTATTATTATTATTTTCTTTATAAATTTTAAATTTCATCCAATGTTATCTCAATAAAAATATAAATTAAAACATTAGCAAACTACATGGGATTGATGGCAACAATTAACAAAGTAAACGATGTTGATTTATCAAATTAAAAATTTAGAGGTGTAAGCATAAAAAATTACAAAATTCAACGAAGTGATGAATCGAATAAAAATTCTTGAATGTAATTGTAATAGGTTCTAATAATTTAGGAGTGGTTTGTGCAATTTTCCTTTTTAAGTTTTGTACATATCCTCACACATAGAAGCATAATTTGCCAAAAAGAACTTAGCTAAATTGGCATTAGTATGTGTCGAGAACCCAAAGTTCCAGGTTGAAATTTTCCTACCTCATTTATATTAAACATAATTCCTTTTGTTTTTTTTTTTAATTATTGTTGACAAAAAGTAGGAAGTTTTTATCCAACTATATTATCAAATATATGTTGATATTTTGCTAATTAAAATCGTGATTAGGAGTTGAGATTGGAATATATGACTCTTAAAAAAAAGATATAAATGAATAACCAATTTTAGTTAAATTGACATATTATTTATTATTTTAAAGGAAAAATATCAATTTGCACTCCTAAATTTTGAGTTGTATGAATTTAAACCCTAAACTAGGATCTGTATTAATTTAAACTCCAAATTTTGGGATGCATCAATCTAAACCCTGAACTTTGAGACTTATATCAATTTAAACTCCAAACTATCAACTTAAATCTTGAACTTTCGTAAGTGTATTAATTTAAACCCTAAATTTTCATAAATATATCAATTTAAACTCTGAACTTTTATGGATTTATCCAAATAAAACATAAGATTTAAGTTGATATAGTTATGAAAGTTTATGGTTTAAGTTTATACATTTATAAAAGTTTAGGTTTAAATTGATACAACCCCAAAATTTAGGGTTTAAATGAATACAACTATTACTTTAGGTTTAAATTAATACAACACCTAAAGTTCAGAGATATAAATTGATATTTGCTCTATTTTAAATTTTAGAATTGCAATTCGAACATGTAATTCATAAAAGTGATACAGTTGTATAAGACACTATCAATTACTTTACATTTTGATTCATTTGTATTTTTCAAGTTGCCTACTTGTTTATTTATCTTCTATCTACTTCACTATCTAAATTTTAAATTCATGTCATTCAAATTGTTATATATATATATATATATATATATATATATTCTTCTTTTTTCTATAAATAATAATAATAATATATTTTTATATTATGTTAAAATAATTAATTACTACGTGGTAATTTTTCCCACACCTAAACTTTTTTCTATAAAATATACATTAAGTACCAAACATAATAATAATAATACACACACATAAAATAGAACAATTTCTATCGTTATATTGTCAATTTCTTTGTTATTTATTCATTATTTTCTCAATTTATTTCCTTCGATTTAGAAAATTATTAAGGCATGTAATTACGGTAAAGTTATTAGAAAATCGAATACCTTCTCCCGCTCACATATTTTGGGCTGTTTTTTCTTTCATTTTTAAAGTAGAAATTCTTAATTAGAAATCTATTAATAAAATTAAGTAATTTTGGTGTAACATTTTTAAAAAACTAAATAAAATAGTTGGCCGAGGTGGCAAAAGAGAATAATGAGGTATTGATTCAATTATATTTGAATTAAATACGATTTAATTATATTATTTGAATTAAATACGATTTAATTATATTATTTGAATTAAATACATTTTTTATCTCCCTGTATCAACCAACCTATGGTTGAACTTAAAAAATAAATAATAAAAATCTGACTATAATTTAGATGATAGACATAATTGGGAATTACATTAATGAACTTCTTTTTTATATTTCAAAAGTATAAACTCCACCATTAAGTAATTACATTAATGACTAGAGTGTTAAAAAAAAAACGATAGACCCGAAAAAACCTATCAATTCAATCCAATTTGTACGATTTGGTTTGGGTTATCAACTCTTTTGAGTTGGATTTGGTTCAAATAAATGATAAAGTTATGAATTGAGTTTGTTCGTAGATTCAACTAAAAGAACTCAAATCAATCTAACTTATTATAAACTTTAAAGATATATATTTTTTTATTTATTACAATTAGGTATGAATATATTTATTTTACTTTTATTTAATT
Source organism: Benincasa hispida (assembly GCF_027475165.1). Taxonomy (NCBI): domain Eukaryota; kingdom Viridiplantae; phylum Streptophyta; class Magnoliopsida; order Cucurbitales; family Cucurbitaceae; genus Benincasa; species Benincasa hispida. Next base: position 11,296,853 of record NC_143483.1, read on the forward strand.
TCATTAGTTTTTTTAAAATTTATTCTTCAATGACTCCTAAAAGTAATTTTTCAGTGCTTTGAAAATATATTTTATATTATATAAATTGAAATTGAGTGGCTAGTCTTAATTCAATATATGAAAATAATTAAATCAAATTTTTACGTGTTAACATTTAACTTTTATTTAGAACAAAAAATTAAACAAATGACTCGAGTAACCCGAACCAAGCATAAAACGTTTGGGTTGGGTTGGATTCATTTTTTAATAAGGGTTATTTTGGTTAAAGAAATTTATAACCCGAACAATTAGGTTGGATCTAAAATGTCCTTTAACCCAATCAAACCCAATCCACGAACACGAATCATCGTTAACTGTTGTTTTACTTTTTGAAGTGTTGTATTATAATTTTTCTTGTAAGTTTGTATAGTATAATAGTTGATAAACCAATCATTGCACACCTCATATAGATTCAAAACTTTGGTCTATTCACCAAACAATTATTTATAAAATTATAATGAATATAGGTAGAGTTGAGATTGATTGTTTTCTTAGGACTAATGTTTTATTAAGTAAAGGATATTTCAATCAACAAAAACTATATGAAGATGTTAATGAAAGAAAAAAGTTCAAAACTTTTTGTTGAAAAAAGGAAGAAAAAAGTAAAAACTTTTGGCTTTAACTTTTATTGACATTTTTCAAGCACTACATTTACAAAAAATTGCATTGAAAGGAAGCAAAGAAATCAAACTTGTAATCAAATTATTGTTCATTTACTTTCCCTCCCAACTTACTTTCAATTAGGCAATTACAAAAGGATATGTATCCAACTCATACAAAAAAGAAAACCATAATGCATTACAAATATTATCAACTTTAAAAGTGCCTAATTGCCTAAAAAAAGGCACATGATTGCTTGTGAAGGATGACATTCAAATTCCTTGATTGTCTTTTTTAAAACAACCAACTAAGGTGTAATTATCAATAAAAAAAAAAATCATTAAAACAATATAAACTCAAGCTTCAAAACTTTAACCCCTTATCAATAAAAATGAAAATAAAATTAATTCGGTGAAAATTTTGAACCACTAACCTCGATGTTAATTTATAATTTTAAAATGTTATGATATGTTTCATATTTTAAAAGAAAAAGTTTTTAAGAGTAACAAATGTATCAAACATAAAATTTAATTATGTGTTTAATAGAGTCCTAAACTTCTAATTTTATATCCAATAGATCTAAGAATTTTGCTAACATGAGCATAATTCTGTGATGATTTGCATACTCCTCTTGGAGTCGAAAGTTCAAATCCATATACCTCCATGTTTGTTGTACTAAAATGCTATGATTTCTTTTTTTTTTTTAAAAAAAAAAAAAGAAATGCTGAATAGCTCAAAAATTAATGGTACACAACTAAAAATTGATAGATTTATTAGACACATTTTAACGTTAGAAACTTTTTGTTTAAGAATTAAACACCCAAAATTTGAATAGGATAATTATTTTAAATGATAAAACTGTTGAAAATATTTTTCAATATAGCAAAATGTCAGTGATAGACAGTGACAATTTTGTTATATTTGTAAATAATTTGTCTCATTTTGCTATATTTGAAAAGAACACACTTGAATAAGTAGTAGACATCTTTTAAATATAAAAAAAAAAATTTAAAAATCATGGACTAAAAATGTAATTTAGTCAAAGATACATTAAGCTCAAAATTTTCTTATATTTCCTTTTTTTTTAAACCCTTTCACATGTTACATCCTTGAAAGCAACAATTACTAACCCAAACTTCAAGTAATGTATTGAACCAAAGCAATAGACAATTTTAGGTGATAAATAACTTCAAATAAAGGCCACAAATCTCTCTCTCAATTTGGCTGTAAGTTTTGTTCTTCAAATATTATATCATTTTTTTCCTCTGTCTTTACTAATTGGTCCTGGTTAAATTTTAATTTTACCCTCTCAACCTTGTCAATTATGCTTCTTAAATTTTCAAATTTGTTTAATAAATTCTCAAAATTTATAAATTTTTCATAGATTTTTCAACTTTTTTTTCATCTAATATATTCCTAACATAGACGGGGCTACGTAGGGGCCAGAAGCACGTACTTCCCTTAATTTATCTATCTTTTGTATTTTTAATATAAATTATAAAGTACTATATATTAATATATATATAAAAGTTCGAATTGAGTAATAAAAATGTTGGCTTATTGGTGTATAGGTTTGTTTGATGGTAGTAGATAGGAGTTTGTCTCTTATTACATTCAACATTTTATTTTAGATTTTTATATGAGTTTTTACCTTTTTTTAATAAATAATCAAATGATATATTTTTTTTTTATCAACAACAAGACTGGAAAGTTTATAGCCTTTTTTTCTTCTTTTCGAAATTTATTTTTCAATCTTAAGAACATTCGATTAAAAAGGTATTGTTCATTTTTTTATACAATTTTCATATTTACATTACACTTTACATATTTTTGTTTATTTCCATATTATTTTTACATTCACATTTACTTGCATAGATTTTTAAAATTAATTTCAAAGTTTAAGAGGATTATTTGCTGTCACTTGTTTAGATATACAAACTTAACAAGTAAGTTTTAAAATCTTCTTAGACTTTAGGTTTTTATGCCTTTAAATCTATATAATAGAATGTAATATTCTTATTATTAGTACTTTTGTAGAGTTAATTCAAAATTAATATGGAGAGATATTATAAAAGAAAAATAACAATAGAGATTGTAGAGGTATCATCTTCAAAGAAGAAAAATGTTTTAGATTTTGATCGATCTTATACAGAAATCAATCTAGAAAAACTACTTGCACATTTTGGTCTAAGAACCAAAATTTTTTAGATCAAGTTCATATAGCATATTTACTAAAAGGCCACTGTCAACCTCGCAATCGTAATTTTCCACTTAAGATTTTTGGTACAAAGTCAAGATGATTTAATATAGCTTGGTTAAGTGAATATTCTAATTAGTTAGAATATAGCATTTTAAAGAATGTTGCATTTTGTTTATGTTGCTATCTATTCAAACCAGAAGTAAGTGAAGAGTCAGGATCGGTTTCAAAACATGAAAACTTGTAGATGACAATTGTAATGTAATAAATTAGTTAATATATGAAGTTATGAATACTTTTTTTTTTTATATATTCCTTTAGAATTTCTTTATTAGACTTGTACATATAGTGCCCCTAAATAAAATTTCTGTCTCCTGTCATTGGTTCCTAACCTATTAACTTTTTCAAATAATTAATTAATCTATTAGGTATAAATTTAAATTTATGTCTAATAAAATCCATAACTTTCAATTTTGTGTTTAGCTAATTTATAAATTAAAAAGAAATATCAAATAGAACTATGGCATTAACTTTTCGTTGTCATGTTGACATTTTCATCGATATTTACACATTTTTTTGAGTTTCACATCGATATAAAGGATGAATTGAACTTTTTATTTTGTTGTAAAAATTATCTATGAAACGTAAAAAAAAAAAAAAAAAATTAACAAACTTTAATTAATAGAAGTTTTACACTTTTAACATCGATTTTTCATTAAATACTCACAGTCAAACATTAATTCTAAAAGAATTGAAAAAATTATAATTAATTAAGTTTCATTATTTTTTCATTACTATTAAAATTAATTTTAAAATTTCTCTTTCTAATTATTTAAAATTAATTAATAGACACTAAAACCAAAGGCTAAAGTGAGTACACAACTAGAAAAGTTGATATTAAAATGTAAATCTTGCAACTTAGAGACGAAATTGAAACAAAATCCAAAATTTAAGGACTAAAAGTGTAACATTTGGAAACATAAGAACTAGATTGAAATCAAACTCAAAGTTAAAACTTCAGGCCTCGTTTGGTAACTATTTTATTTTTTGTTTTTGATCTTTGAAATTAAGCCTATAGACCTCACTTACACCTCCAAATTTCTTCATTTGTTATCTATTTGTTATCTATTTTTAACAAACGGTTTAAAAAATCAAACTAACTTTTGAAACTAAAAAAAGTAGTTTTTAAAAACTTGCTGTTGTGTTTAAAATTTGGTTAAGAATTCAACTATTATACTTGAAAAAGATGCAAAACATACTAAAAAAATGGAAAAGAAATAGACTAAATTAAAAAAAACAAAAACAAAAACGGGACCTAAAAAATAACATTTTAAAATTTAAAGACCAATTAAAAACTAAACTTAGAATTTAAAGATCAAAAAGCTTTTTCCCCTCAAATATCTTTTAAAAATACTTATTGTTATCGATATTAAATTAATATTTTAATCAATAATTTTATATAAACCGACTTCAATATTTCTATCGACATTTTAAACCTTGAGCGGGAATTATTAGACATTGGTTAAAATCTAGAAATGCACCACGCTACAAACGGACAACATGGTTGAACTTGAATCTACTTCACCCCTTCTCTCTCTCTCCAACTCTTTCACACAGCCCTTTGTCTCTTATGGTTGACCAATACCTCCCCCACTCGCTTTTCTCGCGCGTGTGTCTCAATCCACCGCCTCTTTTCCTTTTGCCCTTCTGAACTTGTCACGCTCACTCTTCTGGGTTTCTCTCATTCTCTCCAAAAGAAACAATAGAAAAAAAAGGCTCCATCCCCCTAAAAACCCATCTTCTCTTTTCTCCTCTTTCTTCTTCAAACTCCTCTGTTTTGGGGTTTCCTTTGTTCATCCTTCTATTTCAAATGCTTTCTTTTGGGTGAAATAAGGGCTTCAAATTTTAAATTTACACAAGCGGTGAGGACTCAGTTTGGTGAGTTTTCAATATTTTATTGATTATTTTCTTTCTCATTATTTTTCTGTCGCTACTTTGGCCTTTGCCTGGAGCTATTGTCATTTTATTATCGGTAAAAGTGGTCGGTTCTGTTGTTTGTGACACTTCCTTTTGCTATTGCTGTTGCTACTTCTACTTTTGCAAATCTGGGTACGAGAGTTTTGGGGGTTTATTTGTTTTTGCATTGTTGGAGTTATACTGATTTTGGAATTCGAAGGGTATGGTTTGAGTTTTAGTATTTTGATCTGTGGAATGTCAAAAGTGGTTTTTGGAGAAACCCCATTTGAAAAATGGCTCGGATTCGACATCAAATCTTTCAAAATGATGGGTTTTTGAGTTACCCTCCTCCTTTGGGTACTTCTTCTTCAACCCCTTTTGATGGAATTTACAATAAGGAACCAACTCCACCAGCAGTGTCATCTCCAACCTCGTCTGGTACGAGGATAAGTCCAGCAGTTCTTTTTATCATAGTTATTTTGGCTGTTTTGTTTTTCATCTCTGGTCTGCTTCATCTTCTTGTTAGATTCCTTATAAAACACCCATCTTCTTCAGCTTCCTCTCAATCTAACAGAAACCCAGAACTTTCTCCTTCTGATGCACTTCAGAGACAGCTGCAGCAGCTCTTCCATCTTCATGATTCTGGTTTAGATCAAGCTTTTATAGATGCACTTCCTGTTTTTCAGTATAAAGAAATTGTGGGTCTCAAGGAGCCATTTGATTGTGCTGTTTGTTTGTGTGAGTTTTCTGAGAAAGACCAACTCAGATTACTTCCTATGTGCAGCCATGCTTTCCATGTCAATTGTATAGACACTTGGCTCCTGTCGAATTCGACATGTCCTCTTTGTCGAGGAACTCTTTTCAATCCTGGTTTTTCGATTGAAAATCCGATGTATGATTTCGACGATCTTGGAGAAGAAGATGAATGTGCTGGTAATGCAGACCACAGGTTACCTAATTGTCAGAAAACAATGGAAATTCAAGAGGTAGTGAATGAGAAGGGGGTTTTTCCAGTGAGATTAGGGAAATTCAGGAGGATGGATGTGGCGGAGGCTGTAGAGACTGAAGTTGGTGAGACCAGTAGTAGTAATTTGGATGCTAGGAGATGTTATTCGATGGGGTCGTATCAATATGTTGTTATAGATGCTGACCTCAGAATTGCCTTGTCTAAAGCTCGACGAGAGGGTGATAATAAACAGCCCTCGAAAGAGACGGAATCAAACAGCATCTCTCCAATCCAAGCAGATTTGGATGGAAAGAAGCTTAGTAGTGTAGCTAAAGGAGAGAGTTATTCTGTTTCGAAGATCTGGCTTTGGTCTAAAAAGGGGAAGTTCTCAAGTTCTACTGAACCGCAGATAGGTATGCCTTCTTCTCTAAATACAGACTTGCCATGGTTGAGGCAAACACAAGGGCCATGATAAAAATGGCCTCAAAACTGTTTTTTTTCTCTTTTTTTGAGTTGAAAATGATCCTTATTAATGTTTGTTGTATCTATTTAGATTTTTGTCTATGAAATTTCCTTGGTGCTAATTTGTGAGTTATTGACTATTACAAAAGTGTTAGCATCCATAATCCAGTAGTCCATCCTCCTACCGTTGAAACCAGAAATCACATCCTTTTCTTCTGAACTATTTTCGACTTTTCGGACGATGTGAATATAGGATTTCTAGAATAGGAAGAGCAGTGATGTCTTGAATGATGATACAATAAACATGATTCGAAGAAAGTTGGAGCAGTCGATATGAACTCCGCTAGTGTGGTAGATCTCTTGATTCATTCATTTTGATGTTTGTATTTGAAGGCCTACAAAGATCATAATACCTGTTCTTTTTCTTTTTCTTTGTACGTTTCGTTTTAATTTTTTCCATCGATATTTCCATGTCTCTATAATTTATTGTACAAACACATCTCATCATTCAATCACTTTTGTTTCAGATTCTGAAATTTGTACATATTGGGTTTTTTTTTTTTTTTTTTTTTTCTTTATTTTGGGTTATTTCAAATCTCCAAAGAACTTTCTTGTAACATTTGCATATTTAGAGGTTTGTTAAAATCTTCCAAAACAGAGGAGGAGAAGGCTCCAAAAGCACTTTGTCTCTCACTGCCCTGCCCTTAGCATTATCATCTGTCTAAGATGTGCCAATGAGTGGACCATGTCCTTTTACTTTTTTCATAGCTTTTGAAGCACTTTCCCTTTCTCTCTTTCGCTCTCATATATTTTTTTATGTTGATTGGAAGAAGCTTTTCTTTTATGAGGCCCCTCTTGCTTTGAAAAATAATGTGGTTTTGAAGGGGATAGGGAGAGTGGTGGTGGGATCCATAAAAGTTTTGAGGTTTGATAGAATGATTATGCATCACTCTTGTGAATGTAAGAAGCTTTTTTTTTTTTTTTCCCTCCAACAACATGGGTTTCGAGGATTCCAATTAGAGGTCTTATTGATCGAAAGTATATGATTAAACCAGTTAAGCATTTGTCTTATTGATTGAAGGTATATGCCTAAACTGATTGTTTTAAAAAGTTCTCTCGGGAGTGTGCCTAGGCTCAAGGCGCAAGTCTGGTGCCTTATCTTGAAAAGGCGAGGCTCACAAAATAAGCCTTGGAGCTTTTTCATATTTTTTAAAAATAGTAATAATTATGATTTTTCCTTGTTAACTTGAAAAAAAAAATCAAATTTACTAACCCTAAATGCAAACTTCTTGTGTTTAGTGTCTTTCGTATTTCCACTTTAGCTATGCTTTTTCTTACTTATGTAGTACTTTTATATATAATGCACATAAAAAAAACACGTTTTTTTTGTGCCTTGTGCTTAAGTCTCATATGATTATTGCACCTTAAACTCTAAAATATACAGCCTAAACTAGTTTGAGCAATGCTCTGAGTTTGTTATGAAATAGGTTTGTTATTCAAAAAGTGGGTGTTTATTAGTATTAGGAGTAAATGGGGTCCTATTTCTTTTTCTATGTTTCCCATGTGAAGATGTTGATATAACTAAATACATATTCATGTAGTTAATTGAATGCCAACACACACACACTCTCTCTTTCTTTCTCTCTGTCTTAAATGTGATTAGTTGAGCTATACCTTGAGGTGTCTAATTTTGAATGGGTGAAAAAGTCAGCTGAGTTTGAATTTGTCCTTTTTCTTGACACCTTTTTTCCCTTAATAATTATTTTGCATTAAAAAACTTAGGGCTGTTTAACAATAATTTTAGAAAAAACCTTTGAGTTCTTATCAATTAAGTTAAAGATTGGTGGGGAAAAGGAAATTGAAAATAAAATTAGTATATTTGATAGATGTTGGAAAAGTAGATTTGGTCTTGTTGGATTACATTATTAAAGGTAGGAGAAAAGGTGGGATTAGTGTGAACCAAGTGACTTAGGTGAAAAAGGGGTATATATAAATTGTATTTCATTCCTAAAGTCATAAAATAAGTATTTAAGAATGGTAGAAATCTATGAAATAAAATAATATATGTCAAGTATGAAATGGAAGAATATGTAATATCGTAAGACTAGATTTGTTTTTAATTTTTTTCCTTGCAAAATGGGTTTATATTTATGAAACATACATAATCTTTTTCATTGACATTAACTAGTTGTCAAGCTCATTCATTTTTGGCTCGAAATTAGAATAGGCTGATTTGTTTGGATTTTAGAGTTGTAAGATGTTACATTGCATTTTTTTTTTTTTGGATGAAGGTGATAATCTATTGCAAAAGGAGAATCTATTAGCTTAACGTCAAGATACAAATAATGCAAAATAAAAGTACAAGAGTTAGAGCTCACAAATAAAACAAACAAGCATAGCAAAGAAGCAGATGTAAAAGACAAGCTCACAGCTCGTGCTAGATGCAACCAATGAAAACACATCATAAAAAAATTGAAAAATCAAAAGGGTCTTAGAGGTCTACCAAAAGTTTAGATTCAATAGCCACATTGCGACAAATTACCACCAAAGGAGAAACATCATCTTGAGTGAATAACACTGGAGGATCAGTCGCATGAATGGACCCAAAAGTAGAACCATAAGCTCCCACCCTTGAATCACTTTTAGCAACTTTAAAAATCACCCCTTCAGAAAGACTTGGCCCCTTAACAAGGGTAAGGACCGAACCAACACCAGAGGGAGCTGGGGGTGCTGAAGAGGAGCACCCCTCAAGTTTTCCAATCCAACACTATTAACATAATGACCAAAAGTACCATGCTGCACATACTTGTGCGACCTCCGTACATTGTTATTAAATAATAAAGATTTTTCAAGAAGTTTATTTATTATTTAAAAAGTTTCTTGGAAGACAGTTTAGGGCTTTGGATCTTACACCACTTTGTCCAAGACCAATTTGTAGCCCTTGGATCTTTCACATTGATTAAGGAAAAATTAGAGCTATTGGATCCTTTACATCTATCAAGGACAATTTGGAGCCATTGAATTTACTTGATTATCAAGTTTCTTTTGGCTATAAATAGGTGGAGACCCATAGTTGATAAACCATTCCAAAATCTCCAACAAGTGAACAAAATGTGCGAGAGAAAAATAGAGAGTTTCTTCTTATAAGAGAGCTTGAAATTCCTCTGTAAGAAAGAATGTTTGTAACTTCTATTTTATATTGTGGAATTCTTTTATCCTTACTCATGATTTTTACCCAAATTTGTTTAGGGGTTTCTTCACGTAAAATCACTGTGTGTTATTCTTTCCTTTCTTCTTCTTCATCATTATTATTTTCAATCTAATTTAGCTGCGATTTTACTCTATTTGGTCACCAATCATTTTTCCGCACCAAGTGGTATCAGAGTAAGGTTTAATTTTGAGTGTGAATATTTACTTATTGTATGCTTTGTGGTTGTCACTAATAAGTGGATCCTCCACATCAAAAAATAAGTTAGATATTTTACACTTGAATTAAAAGGCACGATCGATGATTGTTTATAGTTCATGATAGGATGTAATGGTGGCAAAGTTCGAGATTGAGAAGTTCAACGAAACTAATTTCTCGTTATGGAAGTTGAAGATGAAGGTTTTCTTGAGAAAAGATAATTTTTTGTAGTCATTGATGAAAGGCCAATGGAGATTGCTGATGATAACAAGTGGAACGAGATGGATGGGAATGCTATTGCAAATATTCATCTAACATTGATAGATAATGTACAAGCATTGAGGAGAAGAAAATCACATAGGAGATTTGGGTTCATCTCACCAAATTTACGAAGCCAAATCACTTCACAACAAGATTTTTCTTAAGAGGAAGTTGTATACTTTTTAGGTGTTAAGAGTCCACGTCAATGACGGAGCACATGAACATGATGCATACTCTATTTTCTCAATTCACATCGTTTGGTTCTGAAATAGAATCAAATAAACGTGCTAAACTTCTACTTTGAAGTTTTCCTGATTCATATATTTAACTTATCATCAATTTGACAAATAATGTTCACATTGATTGGCTAAGCTTTGATGATCTTACACTTTTTGTACTAGAAGAGGAAAATCGATGCAAGAACAAATAAGATAAGTTGGTAAATTCATAAGAAGCAGAAGCACTGGCGATACAGGAGGCAGGTCAGTAGAACGTGGCTCAAGTGAGAGTTAAAATCAAGGAAGGTCAAAATCAAGAAATAAGAAGAACATGAAGTGCTATAATTGTGGAAAAAAGGGACATTTGAAGAAATGTTATCAAAATTTAAACAAGAAAGATTCCAATTTGTAGGGAAATGTAGCAAACACCCTAAATGAAAGTGGTTCCTTGTCTTATGAAGTAGTGACAGCTATAGAAGGGAAAAAAAGAACTACTAAAGTATGGTTCTTCGACTCAAGAGCCACTTATCACATGACTTCTCGTCGAGAATGGTTCCATCATTATGAGCCTATCTCTGGAGGATTTGTGTTTAGTTGTGATGATCATGCCTTGAAGATCGTTCATATTAGAACTATTAAGTCGAAGTTCCATGATAATATAGTTTGCATGAGTGCAACATGTAGAAAGCTTGAAAAAGAACTTACTGTCATTAGGTCAACTTGAAGATCTTGATAGCAAAGTTGTAATTGAGAATGGAATCATGAAGGTGATTTGAGGTGCACTTATACTTATTGTTGAAATGCGCACTTCGAACAACCAAGTACGAGGATCTCGCTGAAATGTCTTGAATCGTATTAAGCATATTTATTTATTTGTAGTTATTTACAATTATGACCCTAGGGTTTAGATTAGTGCGCTATATAAACTCTCTAACCTTAGAGGCATTGGTTATGATGTAATTTCTAAAAACATTCTCTCTAATAATATTGTTCTCCCTCTGCCCGTGGACGTAGCTAACACACTGTTAGTGAACCACGTATATCTGTGTGTCGATCTTCTCTATCTCTACGTTCCTTTTTCTGTTCTTTAATTGTCAATTTCGTAACACATATGAAGGAAGAAAAGGTGAATGCAAACTTGTACATGCTGAGGAAGAAACTTTGCAAAAAGGAGAAGCATCAGTTGCTTCAAGTAGTCCATGTGAAAAGCTCTCATAAAAAACTTGGACATGTGTCTGAACAAAATTCTTGCAGAGTGGAATCTACTCGTAGGGCTAACTAAGGTGTCTCTTCCCTTTTGTGAGCATTATGTTACAAGTAAGCAACACAAATTAAAGTTCAACACATCAAAATCTAGAAGTAAAGTGATTCTAGAAATGGTTCATTCTAATGTATGGCAAGCACCAATTACATTTTTGGGAGGGATAAGGTACTTTGTAACCTTCATAGATGATTACTCCAAAAGGTGTTGGGTGTATCCTATCAAGAAGAAGACATGTGTGGTCAGTCTTCAAAGTATTCAAAACGCAAGTAGAACTCCAATCTGACAAGAAGATTAATTGTTTGCAAACAGATAATGGAGGAGAATATACAAGCAACGAGTTGGTAGAATTCTGTAATCAAGAAGACATTAAAAGGTGAATCACTACGGGTTATACTCCTTAGCAAAATGGAGCAGCAGAGCAGAGGAATAGAACCTCGTTCGAGAAAATAAGTGCAATGCAGAGCTACAAGCCTAAAGAAGACTTTCTGGGTAGAAGCAGTCAGTATCGCTTGTTATATTGCGAATTGTACTCAATAAAATGCAATTGAGTTGAAGACATCAATGCAAATCTGGACTGACAAGCCAACTAATTATTTGAACCTCAATATATTCAGAAGTCTAGTGTACAATGCCCAAGAAACTACAAAGTCAAATCCAAAATCCAGGAGATGTCTACTATTGGGGAATGTTGATGGTGTGAAGGGATATCGTCTGTGGGATCCTACTGCCCACAAGGTTATCATCAATGGGGATGCAATAATAAGTAGTAAATGATAGTACTGTAAATGAAAGCTCGAACAAATTGGATCTTCCACATTAAGGATAAATTGGAGCCATTAGATTCTTTACATTTATCAAGTCCAATTTGGACCCATTAGATTTTCTTGGTGACCAAGTTTCTTTGGGCTATTAATAGATGCGGATTCGGTGTTGCCAAACCATTTCAAAAGCTCCATCAAGTGAACAAAGTGTGTGAGAGAAAAATAGAGAGAATTTCTTCTTATAAGAGAGCTTGATATTTCTCAATAAGAAAGAAGGTTTGTAACTTTTATATTATATAGTGGAATTCTCCTATCTTTGCCCGTACTTTTTACCCTATTTGTTTAGAAGTCTTCCATATAAAATCATTGTGTGTCACTCCCCTTTCTTCTTCATCATTATTATTCTCAATCTAATTTAGTTGTGATCTTACCCTATTTGGTCATCAATTATTATCACTATTATTCTCAATCTAGCTACGATTTTACTTTATTTGGTCACCAATCATTTTTTCACAACAATTGCATACTTATTACTTGTAAGTCTTAGGGTTATATGTTAAAAAGGATCTATCAATTAGAAAAAGAAAAAGAAAAACTTTCTTTGTTGAAAAATGTTCAATCTGACCTTTTTAGATAATCTTATAGTTTCTAGATACTTGATTTTTTTTTTTTTTTTTTTTTTTTTGAAAATTTTCCCAAACAAATAGATTCATATTAATGAAACGTGCACATTTTCTTCCTTAGCATTAACCAATCGTGAACTTAACAATTTTTTCAACCAACTATAATTTTTTGGGATTAGAGTTTTAGGATATTATAAAGAAAAAAGGAACTTTTAAACCAATATGACCATTTTCTGAAATTCTTCAAATAATAGATACACAATTTCTTTCTTTCTTTCTTTCTTTGAAAAAAAAAAAAAAAAAACTCAAAAAATTGGTTCATATTATTCAAACAAGCATTTTTTTTCTTTTCATAACGAGTTTTTTTAACCACGTATTTGAACTGAGTCAAGTTTATTATTATTATTTTCTCAAAGTGAATCTAACTGATTTTATGATATATTGCTAAAATTTGTAGAGTTGTATGTTTAAAATGTCTTCAAACTATACATTGGCCTTAAAGTAATTGAAAGTGAACAAACCTAGTTTTTTTTTTTTTTTTTACCCACATGCTTGAAATGAATCTATTTAATTTTTTTGGGATTTAGTGTTTTAAGAGGAAAAATTAAAAGGATATTGTCCTTTTAGAAACTATTTAGGAAAATATTATTGTTTTCAAACTATTTGTAAAAATATATATATATTTTTTTAAATAAGTCGAGGGTTAAAAATTTGACCTAGATAGGTCAAATTTTGAACCCTCGACCTTCCCCTTTCACTTTACATTTGAATGTCGAACTTTGAACCCTCGACCTTGCCCTAACATTATTATTGAGTCTGTTTAATTATCATTCTGGAGACCTTCCACATAATTATTTGATGTGGAGAGAACGAAAGATCTTTCTCATTCCGAAGACCTTCCTCATAACACTCATAATTATTTGATGTGTTAAAAATAATTTTGTATTGGGAGAGAACGGAAGAGGAAAGAGTAAGAGAGAGAGCGAGATTTTAAGAGAGAGAGATTTTGAGAGAGCGATAGTTTGAGAGAATGAGATTTAAAGAGCGAGAGCGAGATATCCGTACAAATTTCTTTTTTTTTTCTTTTTTTAATTATTACACATTCCACTTCTTTCTTTCTTCCTTCCTTTCTTTTTTTTTTTTTTTAATTTTTCATGTTATAAAAAAAATTCTAAAAAATTTTTATTATTATTTATAATTTAAAAAAGAAAAAAGAAAAAAAAACTTCATCAAAATCTTGGTACCAAATGTACAAAAGAAATTCAAGATCATTATTGTAAAATCTTTTAAACTATTGACCTCACTACTGGGATTAAAATTTCTGTTCTTTATATCAATAATAAAGTCTTATTTATAGACTTTCATGTGAAAGTTTTGAGTGTTGATTTTGAAGTTTTTTTTACCTAACTTTTTAGATTTAGACTATCTGATGTTATTATTTATGTCAATGACATTTAAAAGCTTCTATATTAAAATAATTAATATTCATAATATATAAAAAGAATAAATTAAAAAAATAATATCTCATAAAAATAAAAAAATGTAAATTAAATATCACATTTATATAAAAATAATTACAAAAATCAATGTGTCCCACAAGGTAGACGTTGTCGATTTCGAGCTGGTTGTCGTCGTCGATTTCGAACTTGAGATTGCTCGGGTTCTTCTTGATGTTGCTCTGGTACCTCTGCAGGCGCTTTATAATATAAATATTCATTATGCTCTCCACGACCCCGACCATGTCCATGCACGTATGAAGACGAAGGACCAGCCTTTGAGTCATAATGTTCTGAACCAAATGCTGGCATCATCATCATCGGACTAACATAATCAGTTTGACTCTGCGTCTGCATCATAGGGGGCAACTCTTCCATATTATGTGCAACCTCATCAAACTCATCCTATTCCCGAACAGGTCCTCTACGTCTAGGAGCTGGTGGAGGAACAATAGGTATATCGTACATATAATGAATTTCCTCCATATAGCTTTGGTTGTCACTACATATAGTAAGAACCTGGTTCGGATCATTCGCAACCTCACGGAGTCTACGGTTGTTGATCTCTGTGAATTATAAAACAATTAGACAATATTTAAAATAAATTTAAATTAAAAATAATTAGATAATATTAATTTACCAGATGACCCACAACTGCTCCCGGACGAGTGACATAGCGTCTTGTGATATAATATTATACCAATGAATATATTTTGGACTGTTCAAGAGAAATCCCCATTACAATAAACCTTGTACGACCAAATGTGCAACTTTTTCAGACCAATCTTCAGTCTTTAGGTCAATATCATGTAGTACGGGTTCAGTATTACAAGGCGATGGGACATTCTGCTGAAAATCGAATTGTCTCATCACCCTGTCAAGAAGATGCCACTCACCAATGTGAAAACATATGAGAGGACTCATCGTCCACCATATGTTTTAATCATTCGTACAAAAATTAGGCAAAGTATGCATAATAATTTTGTACGGTTCCCAAATAACCTGAAACACAAAATATTATATTAGAGAATATTAAAGACAAATACAATAAAAACGTGTATAAAATAATCAATTAGGTTTAGTGTAATGTATTTGTTCAGGTTGAAGCAGATCAAAGCTAACTACATGTGTGGCTGTCCTAGTCACACAAAATTCGTCTCTCCACCTAAATTTTTAAATTGATAATTTATAATTTAAATTAACTAGATCAGTGATATAAAAATTAAATTGAATTAAAACAACATACCGAGAACCGGAGGCTCATCCAACCAATTGAGCGTCATTAACATGTTATAGCTGTGGAGCCATTGTTGGAAATCGTACATCACTCCGGTGACCGACTCACTGTCAACAGGTAACCCTAACAACACTTCTATGTCTTATAGAGTGATAGTGCACTCTCCAACAGACATATAGAATGTATGCCAACAGACATATAGAATGTATGCGTCTTGGGCCTCCATCTGTGATCAGATGCCAGTCCAACTGAATAAATCCTAATCTGGCAATCTCATAGAATCCAGATGTGCGCAGTAGTGGTAGTATTTGAGTCCAGATGTGCACTGTAGTGGTAGTATTCGAGGGTGGAGCGGGATAGTGCCCTGGAGAACTGCCTCTTGACGCCTGCAAGATATTTCTCCAGTAGTACGATCTCGCCATACAACAGATGATCGATGAATGGACTGGTCGTACAAAACATCGGGATCAACAGGTCCTGGGTTTAAAGCCATGATCTGAAAAAAAAAAAATATTTATTTCTCAATTAAAAAAATACTTATGTTTCTCAATTAAAAGAATAATGTACAACTTAATTAGAAGAATAATGTACAACTTAATTAGAAGAATAATTTACAACTTAATTAAAAGAATAATGTACAACTTAATTAAAAGAATAATGTACAACTTTATAATAAAAAAAATTGAATATACAATAAATTTATTTATTTTCCATAGATATATATATATATATATATACATACATGACCAATGAGAAAAAAAGCTAGTAATCATTAATGAAAAAATAACAACAATAACAGAATTTTGAATTGTAAGAGAGAGCGAGATTCTGAGCGAGATTGTAAGAGAAAGCGAGATTGAGAGTGAGATTATAGGAGAGAGCGAGACGCATACATTCCATAGATGTTGGAGATTGTCCCATCCTACAATCTCGCTCTCTCCTAAAATCTCGCTTTCAATCTCGCTCTCTCTTACAATCTCGCTTTCAATCTCGCTCTCTCTTACAATCTCGCTCTCTCTTAGAATCTGTTTCACCTACTTATCTTCCTTGTCAGATTTCCGACAACCCTAATTTACGTACTGTTTCCAAATTTTTCTTTGTTTGTTGTTCGACCTCTACATTAGTCGAATCCTCAACTCTCGACTTCTAGCCTAAAACTCCTAAAACAACAATATTTCTCTAATAAGTTTCAAAACAACAATATTTATCTAATAAATTTTGAAAACAACAATATTAATATTGCAAGTTTATTACAATAATTTAAAATATGTCATACCTATTAGACACGAAATTAATAATTTGGAGACTTATTTTAGGTCTTTAAATTTCGTAAATTGTGTATGTTCGAGATATATTGAATATATATGTGTCAACTACGAGATGATTAAATTTATAATGGAACTCAAAATTTGCAATTGGAAAATACAGAATCCAAAAATTGTGAGCCTAAGGCTTCTACTAAACTTTCTACCAAAGGATTCACCAGACACAATAATCAATAATCATATACAACAAATTACAATCCCAAATTTTACAAAATCATTATAATCTTCATTTGAAAAATATATATATTTATATAAAAAAATAAAATAATCTTCAAAAAAATTGAAAAACATAAGGGGAAAAAAAATAGAAAAAACGACTTTTTAATTTTTAACGCTGGCTAGAAATTAAACCGATTCAGATTCACCGTTTCCATCGTCCCCAAAACGCTAATCTCCCCTCCGCTCCTCCTTCGCCGGAATCACTACCGACAACCACCGCGTAGGGGGGCTCCGGCGATCGGCAACCGAGATTCCGGAGCCACACGACTCTGCATCCATCTACTCCGCCGTAGCTCCGGAATCAAATGAAAGGCGGACCGTCCTTACCTAGATCCATTGACGATTTAGCGGAGGCCGGAATGGCAGCGAATCGAGTGGAGAAATCACGGCGGACTAAATCGTCGCTGAAAGGATCGTCGTGAGCTGGACCTTCGTCGAAATTAAGAGAATAACTGAGAGGATCGTAACGGAAAGTAGATTGACGATTGCGATTCTTATTGAATTGACGAATGAATGTCTTCCATTTAGGGCCAGCGATGATTTCTGACCATTCGCGAAATCTCTTCCAGCCTCTAAGCCACCATTCATCGTCGTTATCGGCTGCCCTAATCCGCTCCCACCAAGACTGCGAGGGATTGGATCTCAGGCAAGGGAGCCAGAGGCAACAGCCGCGGCTGACGAAGGCGGCGTCGTGAAGATCATCGCCGTGGAAGGCATTTTCGTCGGAAGAGAGATCGGGAGATTGAGCAAGAGACATCAAAAAAGAGGTAATTCGATTCTGTTGGAATTGATTTGCAGAAAAGTTTCAACTTTTCTGCAAATCAATTTACACAGAGATTCTCCCTTCTGGGGTTTTTTTTTTCTTTTCTTTTTTTTTTTTTTTGGGAGAGGGTGTCATTCGGTAATTATATAATTATAATTATATGTGCAAAATGAGAGAATTAAGGGAAAATAGAAACGGAAAATACGCTGGAAAATGAATCCTTATTACGCTAAATGCCACTCTGCCAGATGTTTTTTTTCTGTCTTTTTATTGTTTTTAGGTCTAAATTGCTCTATTTTAGTTAAAAAGGAAAAGAAAAGAAAAGAAATGGCCTTTTCGTTTTACAAATCCAATTGCATAATCTAGGTTAGGGATTTGAAATTGTTGATTGTTTTTTGAGATTTTTTATTTATTAAGAATTCTTATTTTGTAAAATTAAAAAAAAATCAATGGGTTAGAATTTATTGGAAAAATTTACAATAGAGAAATATTGTTGTTTTGAGAGTTTGAGGCTAGAGGTCGAACGTTGAGAACTTGACTAATGTGGAGGTCGAACGTTGAGAACTCGACGAACAAAGAAAAACTTGGAAACAATACATAGACGAAACTTCAACCCTCGACAAGGAAAATCTCGCGAATCTCACTTAGGTTGTCGAAGGTTGAAGTTTCGACACACATCCACCATCGAGATTGCAGGTTTATTACATTTTTTTTCCCTCATAGAGGAAATAAAGTAATGAGATGGTATACTATATGTGTCTGTGTACTCAAGCTGCTTCTAACAACCTATGCATTTTGTTATCATTTCGAACCTATGCATTTTGTTATCATTTCGAATTAGACGGAGGTTTGTGGGATTGACGTGAGGGGGTGGGGATGACTATATTTCTGGGAGCTAACTCCAGGCGAATATGAAGCACATGGATACAAGTTATGCCTTGGAATGAAAGACAATTCCGAATTAGCTTTGTCTACGAACAAAATTTTGTATATTAGGTTGTCAAAGGTTACACACATGTCGAAACTTCAAAGCGATTAAGGAGATAAGTGGGCTGAGAGAGCAAGATTCAAAGCGAGATAGTAGGAGAGAGCGAGATGTTAAACGAGATTTTAAGAGGGAGCGAGATTCAAAGTGAGATTTTAGGAGAGAGCGAGATTCAAAGCGAGAATGTTGGAGAGAGCGAGATTTAGTTTATATTGACTAATCTGACTAACATTGAACTTGCTAAAATGAAATGGTTGAATAATTGAAAAATGAGATTATTCAGGAATACACATTGAATGCTAAGATTACGTATTTAGTTTCTGGTAGTAGATCCATAATCAAAGTGTTTGTGATTGTTCCAGAAGAAATGAAAGCTAGTAATCATTAATGGAAAAATAACAACAATAACAGAGAGAGTGAGATATTGAGAGAGAGCGAGAGCGAGATCTTAGGAGAGAGCGATACTAAGAGAGTGAGAGTGAGAGAGCCAGATCTTAGGAGAGAGCGAGATTGAGAGAGCGAGACTAAGAGAGCGAGAGTTCACTTTATTTGAACTTTCCATATAAATATATATAAAAAAAAAAGAGAAAAAAAAAGCTAATAATCATACTATAATTGAATAATCATTAGACTATAATTGAATATATTAGATTATTATACTATAATTGAATAATCATTAGACAATAAATTGAATATATTAGATTATTATACTATAATTGAATATCATTAGACAACAAATTGAATATATTAGACAACAAATTAGAATTATATTAGATTATTATACTATAATTGAATATCATTAGACAACAAATTGAATATATTAGACTATAATTGAATAATCATTAGACAATAAATTGAATATATTAGATTATTATACTATAATTGAATTATCATTAGACAACAAATTGAATATATTAGATTATTATACTATAATTGAATTATCATTAGACAACAAATTGAATATATTAGATTATTATACTATAATTGAATAATCATTAGACAATAAATTGAATATATTAGATTATTATAATGTATTGATTACAAAAAAAAAAAAATATTGAATATACCATAAATTATTATAAAAAAATTGAATATGCAATAAATTATAATAAAAAAATTGAATATACAATAAAATGAATATATAATAAAAAAGTTATTTATTATTCAATCCCTAACTATCTGGAGCCCGTCTTAATAACGAAGGACACTTCCTTCGATTATGTCCTTCGATTATGTCCTAACTGGTTACAAAATCCACATCGTTGTCGAGTGGCTGATTATGTTCAATCCATCTCGTTGTGATAACGTGAACTTTTCAGTCTGCCAGGTCTTCTCAACAACGATAGATCAAGATGTAAGACGGGCATATTAAGGTGCGTGATCCAGTAATCTTCATGCGGTACAGGTTGAAATTAAGGAGAGTAACATTCAGCATACGTTGACAATTTGTAGTAGTCCTCAATAAAATATTCGTAGTTCATGTTAAAATGTGAGCAAATGGCCATAAAATGCGAGCATGGAATGTCGAATGCTTGTCACTTGTTACATGAACAGTACCGCTCGGTATGATGACTTGTTTGAGATCACTAAGTATGAAACACCTGAGAGAAATTGTAACACACAAAGATGTGTGTTTAATTTCAGATCGACATGCTGGTATATTACAGTAGTGAACAACCCAGCAAATGGTTGGACGGGACCAAAATGTCACCATCGTTTCTGCTTACGACATATCGTCAGTAACTTCAATAAAAGTATAAATTTAATTCATTGAAAAATTATGTTTATCGTGCCGAGTGTTAATTTCAAATTCGAAAGTTCAACAAAGCAATTGAAGATATTAAAGGAATAAATCGGAGCTATCTGAGTTTTTTTGACAACATTAGTTTAGAGCAATGGACTCAAGCACATGATGGAGGATTCAGATATGGATGGATGACGACAAATCTATCAGAGTGCATAAATGGAATCCTCAAAGGAGCTCGAATGTTGCCTATAAATGCTCTTGCTTAGATAACATTCTTCAAATGCGTGAACTATTTCGAGAAAAAAAGAGAAGAAATAAGGGATGCATTGGAGCGTGAGTTTTTTGAGAAAAGAAGATAACATTCTTTAAATGCGTGAGTTTTTTACAAATATCTTGCAGACGTCGAGAGGCAATTCTCCAGCGCACTATCCCGCTCCACCCTCGAATACTACCACTACTGTGCACATCTGGATTCTATGGGGTTGCCAGATTAGGATTTATTCAGTTGGACTAGCATCTGATCACAACCTTGGTCGAGAGATGGAGGCCCGAGACGCATACATTCTATATGTTTGTTGGAGAGTGCACTATCACTCTACAAGACATAGAAGTGTTATTAGGGTTACCTGTTGACAGTGAGCCGGTCACTGGAGTGATGTACGATGACTGGTTAGAAGTTTGTCAACTTTACCTCGGTGCGACCCCACCTGCTGACAAGATTAAAGGATCGAGGTTAAGTTTAATATGGTTAGGAACACAATTTCGTGAGCTCACAGATGATGCAGACGAGGAAACCGTCATAAGATATGCGCGAGCATATATACTACAAATGATGGGTGGAAGTCTGTTTTCAGATAAATCAAGTCATTTTGTTCACTTGATGTTCCTGCCACTGTTAGCTAACCTCCATGATGCGGGGCGGTATTCGTGGGGTGGAGCATGCTTGGCATGGTTGTAGACAACTACGCAAAGCAACCAGACCTGAGGTTCAAGAGATAGCTGGGTCTCTCATACTTTTGCAACTATGGGCTTGGGAGTGATTTCCAACAATGGTTCCACAGCTACATCATGTTAATGACGCTCAGTTAGTTGGACGAGCCTACGGTTCTCGGTATGTTGTTTTAATTCAATTTAATTTTTATATCATTGATCTAGTTAATTTAAATTCTAAATTATCAATTTAAAAATTTAGGTGGAGAGACAAATTTTGTGTGACTAGGACAGCCACACATGCAATCAACCAATATAGATACATGTTTGATCTGCTTCAACCTGAACAGGTACATTACACTAAACCTAATTGATTATTTTATTCACATTTTTATTGTATTTGTCTTTAATATTCTCTAATATAATATTTTGTGTTTCAGGTTATTTGGGAGTCGTACAAAATTATTATGCATACTTTGTCTAATTTTTGTATGAATGGTCAAAACATATGGCGGACGATGAGTTCCTCTCATATATTTTCACATTGGTGAGTGGCTGACAGGGTGATGAGACAATTCGGTTTTCAGCAGGATGTCCCATCGCCTTATAATACTGAACCCGTACTGCATGATATTGACCTAAGGACTGGAGATTGGTCCGAAAAAGTAGCACACTTGGTAGTGCAATGACACTATCGTGCAAGGTTTATTGCAGTGGGGTTTTTTTTAAACAGTTTGACACAGATGTCACTCCAGAATATATTCATTGATATAATAATATCACAAGACGTTACGTCACTCGTCCGGGAGTAGCTGTGGGTCATCTGGTAAATGAATGAATATTATCTAATTATTTTTAATTTAAATTTATTTTAAAATTGTCTAATTGTTTTATAATTCATAGAGATCGAACAATAGTAGACTCCGTGAGGTTGCGAATGATCCGAACCAAGTTCTTGCTATATGTAGTGACAACCAAAGCTATATAGAGGAAATTCATTATATGTACGATATACTTGTTGTTCCTCCACCAGCTCCTGGACGTAGAGGACCTGTTCGAGAAGAGGATGAGTTTGATGAGGTTACACATAATGTGGAAGAGTTGCCCCCTATGATGCAGACGCAGAGTCAAACTGATTATGTATAGTCCGATGATGATGATGTCAGCATTTGGTTCAGGACATTATGACTCAGAGGTTGGTCCTTTGTCTTCATACGTGCATGGACATGGTCGGGATCGTGGAGAGCATAATGAATATTTATATTATGAAGCGCCTACAGTGGTACCAGAGCAATATCAAGAAGAACCCAAGCAACCTCAAGTTCGAAGTCGACGACGACAACCAGTTTGAAATCGACGACGTCCGCCTTGTGGGACACATTGATTTTTATATAAATGAGATATTTAATTTACATTTTTATTTTTATTTTTATGAGTTATTATTTTTTTAATTTATTCTTTTTAGAGTTTAAATAAAATAATAAAATATTTTTAGAAATTGTTTTTATAAAATAGAAAATTTAAAAAAAAAAAAAGAAAAAAAGAAAGAAGAAGGTGGAATGTGTAATAATTAAAAAAGAAAAAAAAGAAAAATTTGTACGGTATTCTCGCTCTCGCTCTCAAAATCTTGCTCTCTCAAACTCTCGCTATCAAAATCTCGCTCTCGAATTTGATAGGGAAGTTCAGTGGCAAAAAGAAAGAGATTCATTAGCTCGTTATTTAGTCAGACTTGCTGAGATGACAGAATTCGTAAAAATTATTCAACAAACTTTGGAAGGAATTCCAGGGGATCTTATGAAAATTTAGAAATATGATCTTTTGATAGAAGAAGGTTTCCGGAATGATAATTAAACCGACTCAATAATAATGTTAGGAAGGGCAAGGTCGAATGTTCAAAGTTCGACGTACAAATGAAAGGAAGGTCGAGGGTTCAAAATTCGACCTATCTAAGTCGAATTTTCTACCCTCGACTTATTTAAAAAAAATAAACAATAATATTTTTACAAATAGTTTGAAAACAACAATATTTTCCTAAATAGTTTCTAAATGGACAATATCCTTTTAATTTTTCCCTTGTTTTCTTATATTTGAAAAAGAACTCATAAAATTATAGTTTTATTTAACATATTTGAACGTGCTAGGTGAAATAAAAATAATTTTGTTGATGGGTCAGTTGAATTTCTTGTATCCATTATTTTATTATTATTCTCGTAGGGACTCTTGTATTCATTAGTATTTTAATAATTTTTCTCCGTGTTTGAATATGACAACAAAATTATATTTATGTTTATGAAATTATCAGAGTATGAATTTTTAGTACATTAAAAGTTGATATTAGGGTCTATTTAATAGGAAACTCAATTTTGTTTTATGCTTTCATATTCATTGAGTTTAGTGAATAGGTTTAGTTGGCGTATTTATACAAATCTTGAAAACAGTTTTTTTTTTTTTTCGGTACATCCAAATTTTGAATTCAAAATTTTAAAATGGAGAACTATATTAAAAATAATAAAAACAATAATGATTATACTATTTCATGTTATAAAATCAACTATTTTTGTTAAATTTAAAGTATGTAATATATTATATGATATTATATGATATTACAAAATAACAATTATACAAAAAGCTTAATATAAAACAAGTTCAGAAATTAATTAGTAATGGTTTATATTTACTTAGTATTTAGTGAATAATTAAATATATTTTCAATTATATTTTGAAAATTTATTTAAATTGTAATTTAAGTTTTGAATATGTTACCAAATATATATATATATGAAAATATGAAAAAAAAAAAATTTGTTTTCAATGAAACTCTTTCTTTACAAATTTCTATTTTCAAAAGATTAAAGACTATTATGTATATTTCTAATTATATTTGTCATTAATGTTGATTGATGAGGGTTGTTGTACAATAATCATTTATCTTGAAATTGGGGAGTGATAAAATACTTCATCTCAACAATATATGGTGTGAAAAAATTGAAAATCTAGAATTCATAATACATGTTTGATGTTAATTGAACTTATTTTAGCATCTCATATTTTAATTATTACAACTCAACATTTTATCATAATAAAAAAAAAATTAAGAGTAAATACCAATTTATACTTTTGAACTTTGACAGTTATACCAATTTAAACCTTAAACTAAATATGGTTAATTTAAACCTTGAACTTTCATAAGTGTATCAATTCGAACTCCAAACTTTAATAAGTATATCAATTTAAACCTTCCTTCTAATTTAGTTTGAAAAATATCATGCAAAATATTTAATGTTATCAATTAAACTTTTATAAATGAATCAATTTAGAAGATTTATTAGGATTACATGTGAAAATCATCCATGCATAAATTCTTATAGGTGTATAGACTTCTACAAATGTCGATTTAACAAAACTGATGATTATAATTTGAATGGACAATTTTCAAATAAATATTAATCGAGAGACTAAATTATTTGATTATATAAGTTTAGAGATTTAATTGATAAAATTACAAGTTTCACATAATGTTTATCCAAATAACACATAATGCCGAGTTTAAGTTGATACACTTTAGAAAATTCGAGACTTAAATTGATACAATTATTATTTTAGGGTTTAAATTAATATAATTTCCAAAGTTTATTTGTCAGAAAAAACAATAATAATTAGATATCAAATTCTGTAGTTTTGAATAAAAATATGTAAACAGAAGGGAAAAAACGATTTTTTTCATTGATATGGATATATTTTTGTTTAAATGATGGGCCTTGTCTCATCTCTCTTAACAAATGCTTTACAATTTTTGTAAAGGTCAAAATTTTCCATTAATTAACATCACACAGCAATATAGAAATTGGTTGTTTTGTTGATTACATTATAGTTTATAGATAGAAATATATGTTCTTCTTCTTTTTTTTTTTTTTGAGAGTTGAAGATTTGAGTCGAACACATCACCAATTTGAATTTTACCAACTGAACTTTCATAACACGATCTCAAAACTATTTTATTAAACTATGTTTAGATTAACACGATAACTATGTCATAATCACCATACAGTTGTTGCACTATTTCTTGGTGTTAAATAATATCTTAATTCAATTTTTTTTTGTCAATTAGTGATTTAATATGGTATCAAAATAGAAAGTCCAAGAGGTCATATAATCAAATTTCTACAATGTTATTTCTTTCCCAATTAATATTGATATCCACTTGTTGGGTCTTCTACATATTTCAAGTCTAATAATGACGGAGAGTATTAGATTATGCTATATATTAAATTTACGTTTATCCATCAACTTAAGCTTTTGAATCAATTGGTGATTTAATACTTATAAATGTAAAACATTACATCGTCTGATATTTAGCTCAATCAGATCAATCATTCAAGGTCAACCTCAACATTAGCTAATTGGTTACGACATACCTTCATCAAAGAGATCACATACTCGAATCACTTACTCAAACTCAAAAAACAAATAATAAATAAAATGATAAAATAATAACCAGCACAACTACCTAGGCAATTTAGTCATCTTACTGATAAGATGCTGAATTCTTGAGGATGTTAAAGAACTCAAGGTTGTGTCAGATTTAGATCTTGTGAACTTTTATAAATTTATTTCAATAAATTTATCAATTATTATAATGATAATATAATATCTAAGAATATGATGCATAAAGAATAGTTTCAATATTGCCAATCTTCATTATTGCTCAGTTCTGAAGCATAAGAATAATTAATGAAATAGAGAACAAATGTAACCCTGTTGAACAATATTACTTGAAGTCTTGTGGTCTAATTATAAAACAAAGATGGTGTTGTGGACTTGTGGCTGCAAGTCTGAGAAGATGAATGTTCAAGAGAATCTAGCCAGGTTCTTGCCCCAATGCCATTGTTCAAGCAAAAGCCTAGTCCCCATCACAATGAACTCCAAACAGATCACATCCTTCACTTGATTAATTTCAACACATTTCCCACCAGATGTATGCAATCAGTTAAAAGAACCTGAAAAATAGAAAGCACGAAAGTTTCCTCATTACACGAGGCTGCATCTAAGTTTAATGCTAAAGGGTCGGGTTGGAATGACCCTCCAAGTGCTTAAAAGAAGAGTTTATAAGTGCTAAAAAGTACATTTTAAGCATATAAAAAGTCATTTTAAAATGGCTGAAAATTTTTGGAAACCGAAGTTTACTTCCATTCTTTTTCTCAATTGGTTTTAGGTACTTTTTTTTAGAGAAGAATCATTTCATTGGAAAATTAAAATAAGGGGAGACCTCAAGCATTAATAGGTGATTACAATAAAGATTTCCAATTGGAAACTAAATAAGAAAGATAAAAACTCTAAAAAAGGTGCTTAGTTTTGCAACCGTACAACCTAGTAGACAGAACCAAATCCATGAAACCATCTAAACAAGAAGAGAAATCTTAGAGACACTTATTACATTCCCATTTTAAACTTTGACTAGTAAAAGTATACCTTTAGCCTAAAAAAATTTATATTGGGGATAATGATCTATAAGAACAAATGGAACAAAAACCAAGTTTAGTACTTGGACTTACATTTACTATTCCCAAATAAGTCTGCATAGTCACTAAAAACAATACCTTGTCATATTGCATGGTGTTTTCCCATACCCTTCGAACATGAAACTGCCATTGGCAATTATACAAGCAAACTTATTTTATTTGTCTATGAGTAATGTTATATTTAGTACCTAAGGTCATAAACTATAGATCACTCTTTTAAATCCTGAAATATCAATCCTTATCCTTGATCCATTTTATTTTAGCTTGGCGTTTCTCTTTACCATTGACAATCAATAAAGAAAGTTAACAGGGATGATCAAATTGGAGAAAAGAATCTTCTTGCAATAAATGAAAAGTTTAAATACATGAATACCTTGAGCAACAAGAATGAGAATTGATCCAAAAACCATGTATAGGTTGAGCCTTTTTTATATTGGCTTTACATTAAAAAAATACACACACACGTTGATGTAGAAATAACTATGTATGAACCCTTTTAGAACACCTGACTATTTAGTTCCAAAAATTTGACAAATACATACCGATATTTGCGCACGTTTTGATCAGAGGCGGAAGAAGCAATTGTAGATCTCGCACGGACATACAGTTGAACAGTAGTACGTACAGTGTCCAATAATACTAGGTTAAACTACATCTAAAGAAGTTGAAGCACTGCACAAATGAATTAAGAGTTAAATACCTTCTCTTTATGAAAGGTAGAACTAAAAAGGAAGACAACAATTGGTCCTATCTGAATTTTGACACTTAATTCTTAATTGTAGTCTCTTGTGCTTCTTCGTCTTTCTCTATTAAATCCCTTTTGAATGATTTGGTGGGTGGTAGCTGAGCCTATTATTAAGGATTTTTATTCCGCTATCTAGTAGGATTTTTACACTAGGAAGATAAATCTTCCTCTAAGAGTTTAGTCTTGGTGCTGTTAATATTGTTGATTGTTTGGAACGTTGAATGTCTTACACGTCTCTCTCGCCCTCTTCATGTATTATGTGTCAATGCAATTGTGAATCTCCAGCTCACCTTTTCATGCATTGCTTTTTTGCTTCACATTTCTGGCACACTTGTTTTGGATGCTTTTAGTTGGTCTTTGACATGCATCGATCTTATATATTTTAGCGTCTCTTTTGATTGGTCATCGTTTTGATGGTACAAAAAAGATGATTTGATTGGCTCTTACGCATGCTTTCTTTTGGACTTTTAGTGTAAGCACAATGGCCGTATCTCCGGTGATTCTTTTTCCTTTTTTTATAGATTTATGGATTTGATTTTGTCTACTGCTTTTCATGGGTGCAAGTATAAGTACCTTTTCAATCATTTTATTTAGTCTCCAATTGGAATGTTGCTTGTACTTACCTATTTGTTTTTGGAATTTCCCCCTCTATTTCGTTAATCAATAAAAATGTTTCTTGTTCCCAAAAAAACCAGTCTTGTGTTGTGAGAAATGGACCGTCGTAACACTTTGAAGGCGAGGGAGACCATGCCGGGGGAGTTATGCTTTGTTAATGTCATCAAAGGAAACTTTCATTGTTCCTCATCTTTGATACATTGATTGCAGGCCAACAATGCCATTTCTACAAGTTCTCACAATGAAATTATCTAATTTAGTTATGTGTAATCCATCTTTCCTTGACAAGCAATAAATGAACTAGGAAAAGTTGAACTAAAGTTGAAATCCACCTGCAGAGATTTCTTCCTTGCTTCATCGTTATCTCGAAGCTTATTTGAAGATATACCATTATCCTGCCGACTGATGATTTAAAATCCCTGGCTGGTTATGACTTATTGCAGCAGAAAACCATCAACCTCAAACCTCCATCCTCTAAGGACTATGGGCTCCATCCAAATAAAATACAAGATGTTCGGGATTCGATATCAACAGATCTGTCAGGAACAATCTGTGCTCGTCCTTCAAAGTTGGCAGTGGTAAGCCCTTCTATGAACTGCTCAGGCAAAGACCTCTGACAACATATATATATATATATATTCTTTTTTTTAAAAAAAAGAATCAGAAAACACAAGATAATGTTATGAAGACTGAAGACAAATCTCTATGTAGAACTTACACTTTGTTCTACGTATGGCAGTTTGGAATGGCTAGCCCTGTGAAGCCATGTGGAGGATAGGGCAACAGCAAGACCAGCATTTTGATACTGGTGCTCGCCTTCAAGCCCAAGTTTACGACCATGTAGTAGCTCAGGGTCCAATGGCAGCACTACGGTAAGTTAAGTTGTATGTGTGATGTGCAAAATTGTTGCAGTTCATTATCTAGTTTCAGGTTCAACCATGTAGTCATGTAGACGCAAAAAAGCATAGATCACTACGAGAAATAATTTAAGCTCACATCTATAATAGCAAGTAATAGAAAATTCAGATTGTACGAAGTTAACATGACATTGTTTCAAATATAAGGTAGTAATGAACAATGCATGTCATAGTGTAATAAAATAAAATTCAAACATTATGGGAAGGGTCAGGTCTTATGGTGATTATACGAATGAAGAAGATCTCTGCACATACATCCAACTGGGAAGCTTTATCTCTAAGCATATGCATGGCTTCATCAGGTTGAAACACAGTAAAAGCCGGAGTCTCATGCTGCACCAAAGTGAAAGAGAAACAACAAACATTAAATTTATTATTCCTAGACGGTCATACTTTGAGGAAAGTCGTTTGAAGCCTTAAAGATACTAGCTTTCTCTTCATTACCTTAATTTCTTCACCCTTGGTATTACATTCGTTCAAGGTTGACAAAATAACTGCTTCCTATTAAACTTAGACAACTAGTGAGTCCTTCTCTTTTGCTTTTCTAGTATCCAAAAGTCCCACTGAGTGACCTCCCACCCTATGCACACAGCACTCCATAATCAGATTATTATTTGAGCCAACAACTGGTAGTTAGCTGACACATGCTAGACAATGCTTGAAAGTGTTGGGAACAAATGAAGCCTTGCCATTGACATACTTTTTTTTCTGTTCAGGCGAGTGGTTTAGGATATGCAACCTCTTCAAAGTAATGAAAACCATTATATAGGCTCTACTTGTAACACAATTATAAATGATATAAACGTTTCTAAGTTCAAGTAGTTTGTTAGGATCTCTCCTAACAAGAACAATACTCAAGAATACAGAATAAACTCAAGAACAGTTCAATTATAGAAATATAGGAAAATGTATTGAAGTATACTATCAACTTATAAGCAAAGTAACAAGATAACCTCTAGTCTTTCGAGAGGGCTAATCTCTCCTTAAATTCCCCATAGAAAATTCCTTACAAAATACTTCTTGCCCTTTCTCTCAACTCACTCCCTCTATTTATACCTAAAAGCCTTAACAAGTTCACTATCTAATTACCAAAATGCCCCTTCTAATAACTATCCTAATATTTACTAATAATCCTACTATTTCCAATAACTAGGGGTCTTACATAGTTCTTGTCCACTTTCCAACTAGAAGCACTTATCTGTGAGGTCCCCTATCATCCATACATCCGAGAGAAGAGATAGGAAGGAGAATTAGTGCTTGATAATCAGCTCAGGAGTTGTACAGTTGTTACATGGCGAGTGGGGACCCGTGCAAGGGTTTTTGTAGGGTTTGAAGGCTCTATTGTGGGGGCGGAAATTTTGGCTGAAGGCTGTGGTTTAGGAGAGTATTCCGGCACTCTCGAATGTGCCGGGGAGTTATCTTCTTTCTTTTGCTCTTTATCTTTCATCTTGTTAAAGTTGATCCTGAGACATTGTGATTTAGTGTATTTTGTTCCTAGTTGAATATACATATCGATCAGGGATACTATTCCCCTGTTTTGTAGCTCTTGTTGGGATTTTCTGATTGCAAAAAGTAGAAAATACCTAACATTATCAAACATGATACAAACAATCTATACTCATGCATAAGCCAAAGTAAACGTAAACGGTTGACAAACGTTTCTTTTCCAAAAAAAAAAAAAAAAAAAAAAAAAAAAAAAAAAACAATTCTCAAGGTTAAGAGAAGGCTAACCAAGAAGTTCCATGTGATCATAACCCAGAGAAGCTATACCAAGCGCAATGGGCGTCTGGACCTGAAAGGCATTAGAATCTATGAAAATGGCTATACCTTGATATGAGGTTTTTACTTCCTAAAATAGATGAAGAACAAATTACATTTGAAGTAGTATGTAGTATGCAAATTAGTTACCCATCCAAGCGAATAAAATGATATTTACAATTTAAAGTAAAAAAAAAAAAGGAAATTAAAAACAATCCAATATAAATTAGGTTAAAAAAAGTACAATAGAGAAGGTAGTAAGTTTGAGGAAAATCCTCTGCAAAAGAAGGGACTTCAATGAAGCAGCATTAATGATGATCGAAGACATACTGATAGTTGTTAAGTTACACCTAGTTCAAAATTTTAGATGGATATATTAAGGTAAAGTTAATCCTTTTAATATATTATCAACACTCCACCCCATGTGTACCTTAGAGATCAACAAAAGATCCCCCTGCATGAATTATTGAATAATTAACATGAAATGTGAAGGAAATAATGTAGTAGGGGTTGTAATTTCACAATTCTTGCATAAATAATGATGATACCTTGCCTTTGGTGCCAGCTGCATGAATGACCTTCATTTGCGACATGGACTCCTCCAAATCAAGCATCTATTGTATTGAATGAACTCAATGATCATCAGCCCAAGTATACCAGCAATAATAAAGTGTTAAGTTTCAGTAATACCTTTACGTACTCAAACATCAACTAAAATCGATCCCCAGATTTATCACAGCATCTCCGGTTGACAATCAACGAGAATAATGCATCCAATGCCTCTTTATAGGCCGTCTGTGATCTTTTCAATGTGTCATTACCTTCAAAAGCACCAATCAAAACCCACAAACATTTTTAGTTTTTACATGACAGAAATGTTTAACACATCCTTTTCAGATTAAGATATCTACACCTTCTACCATGGTTACCAGATGACCCCCAAGTTCTCTAATATCTCGAGGATTCAACCTAGCTCAAAAACACATTCACCAGTTCAAAAGATTCAATGGACTGGGAACCAGAGATCAGCACCTTCATGTTCTCCAATCTGCAAAACGACTTATGGATTTCAATGGAGGGAAAAGCATAAAGTATTCAGGAAATACTAATCCCTTCTCTAAAACAAAGGTAACACATAAAAACAACCAGAAAATTCCAATTTACTTAAAACAATATTGCGTTCTATTTACTAATTTGAATTTCGCTTCAGATTAGGTAGCAGTTTCTTATACATTTACATTCTAATCACAACCCTTTTCACTGTCTAGCTGATTCCCCGGTCGAACTATGAATTCATTCCATAAGACATCTAATTTCCCAGTTCCCTATACAACGGCAACAAAGAAAGACGGGTTCGTTATTCTCCATCTTTTCTTAGATGCAGCTGAGTAATATTAATAAAACACAATTAATAAATTCAATTACCATTTATTCATCGTTCAGATAAGAACGGAGTCAAAGGGGGAAAAGGGTCATCGTCTTTTCATCAATCCCTTCCTCTCGATTACCGGACGGACGGTAATACATCGGAGAAACTGAGGGCAATGAGTTAAGGGTCGAAAAGGGAAGCTAAGGAAGAGAGAAAGAGAGTGTGAAATGAAGAAAAGGGTATGTGGGGGTGAAGTGAAGAAGCGTTTGGATCATGGAAACAGAGAATAAAAAAATCTTTGGCCAGATTCGAATTGGGGATTGTGAATATGAATTGGTTGGATTAAGAAACAATAAGATAAACAATAGAAGAGTTGTTGAAGTTGTTGATGGGAAGTGGGATGGTGTAGAGGTTGAATCAATGTCGTTGGAATGTCCCTACTGCGGGAAATTCATCAACAGGTGAAAAAAGTTGCGAGCGACATCATCTGATATGACGCCGAACTTCCATTTTCGCTCCCTCCATCTTGGACTAAACGATTTAAATTCAATTTGGTTTGGTTTGGTTTTTTTATCCAAATCCACTGAATTTTTTATTTTTTTTATTTTGTTATAATATAAAATTGAATTTTATGTCTAGTGAAACCTTACATTTTTAATTCATTAGTAAATTTATGAGTGATGTCAAGTGATGGTATGTAAACCCCGAACCTTATTTTCCCTACTTAGATACGATAATAAGTAGAATAATGAAGACTAAGTTTAAGAGAGTATTATGTGGTAAGGAAAAGGTTTGAGAATGATAAGGAAAAGGGAAATATTCTAAGGGTTGAAGCATAGATCTCTCGGGTAAGAACTTGCTTGTGCGCCTGGAAGGAAGAAGGAAATTTGCCTAAGTGTGAACCTTTCGTTGAAGCCTTGATGCGTTGAGGACTAAGGTCAGCGCGACAACCATGTGCAGCTACGGTGGAAAGGTATGGTGCAAGGCATGCGTTGATGGGAGCAAGGTTTATGCGTGCACGAGTTAGCAAGGGTCGAGAGGGATGCCATGCGGTGAGCGTTGGCCTATGCGTTAATAGTAGGACAAGGACATGCACATAGACAAAGATGCTATAGGCGATGTGACTTGAGTGTGCAATGGTATGCGATGGTCGGGCGAGGATGTGTGTTAGGCGCTGAGGCATGCGTCGGTCGAGTAGTGTACGTGTTTAAGGTAACCTATGCGATGCCAAGGCCGGTGGGCTATGCGATCCCAAGGCTGGTGGACTGTGCAATGATGATTGCTATGTATTAGTAAGGTGGTATTAAGCCATACGTTGAAAGTACTACCATAGATGCATGAGGAAGGTGTTGGATGCATGGAGGTTAGCTGTTGATGAAACCATGCGCCCAACCTAGGTCATATGCATTGATAAGAGGAGTCTTGGAGGACAAGGTCGGGTTGACAGCACAATGGAGTACGTGGCTCAACCAAATGTAGCACCGGACAAACCTAATAGTACGTAGCTAAACCAAATGGAGACCTATACGTTGGACATGGCATGGGAAGGACATCTCAAGCTCATGTAAGGAGGTAGTGTCAAGGAGACCCCTTATGCAGGACATTGCATGATATTGACACTTAGGATTTTCATGCATTACATGTGGCATGCATTGAAGGCTTGTAGTTGATGACCAAGAAGCTTCCTTAAAGCATATAAATACCCTAACAAGGTTTCACTTCAGCTCATAACACATTTTCCTTCAAAAGGGACTCAAAAGAGAGTGTTTGAGGGAAAATTAGAGTTTTTGGGGGAAGATCATGTGTTGCCCATAAAAGGGTTGCATTGATCAGAAGCAGGCCATGTGCCTAACACTGTCCATGCGTTAATCAAGTGTTGTCCAAGGTTCCTGAAGGTGTTGTCATGCATCTAACAGCTTAAGAAAAGCTTGCCTTGCGTCCAACTGTTGTCCAAAGGTGTCCAAGAGCCTGGTTTCATATCAATATGAGTTGGTAAGCTAAGTTTAAGGCCAATAAGGTATTCTAAGGTTATTCTAAACCTAACCATGAGATTCTGAGCTAACTAAATGAATTGGTTCGAGCTCAAGAGTTAAGAAAGAACCAGGGGAAACTAGGGAACTTACAAGAAGAAGAAGGTTCATATGATTAAACTGTGAGCTGTATTCTTTTAAGGAATTTAAGCATATCCTTTAGATTCTATGTTTATGTTATAACATGAGTAGCTTAAACGAGAATGAGAATGTGAGGCTAGGGATGGTCGGGAGTGTTGGGGTTGATGCCCTAAACTCTCGTTGGGTCCTGTAGTTTGTAAACACTGTATTAAACAAACCCTTGTGATATAATAATATATGATATTTTCTTCACTATTGTCTATGAAACATAGGATGTTTTAATTGCTTTACCACAAACCAATAAACTAAGATCCCTGGTTTTCGTTGTAACTTAAGCATGTATGTGGAGACATATAGGTGGATCATGCCTTACATGATAACCAAAATGGTCTGTAGTATATGGATATAGGAGGGAAATCATATCCTAGTGACACTACGGATGCGGCCCGCTTTGTAGGATAATTAAAGTATTGTAACTTGCTACAGATGGTCTAATCCTGATCATTCATGTAGAGACATACGAGCGGGGGCGTTCTATAAAAAGGAGTTTGTATAAGACCAGACCATGAAGTGTTTTTGTCTCGTTATATATCGTTGTTCATGATAGAGACTTCACTTCACTAGGATGACCATAGGTAACATGACCTCAATCCTGAGTGAGTTGGGAACTCTTTCCTTTGAGGGTGGTCCTGTGATTTGCATGGGTGCGAGTGGCCAGATTTTCGACTCAAACCTACCACTTTGGGGATTCATCTGATTTGGGAGTTGGAAACTCAGCTACATAAGATGGAATTCACTCCTTCCTCGAAGTAGGGGTAATTAGATAGATTGCTTCGTTAAGGGTTGATTCTGGGGCTTAAACGATGTGGCGCCACATACCTTCTCATGGCTCGAAAGGTGTTCACTCATAGTAGGACTATGTTGTATTGTTCATTAGAGGGATCAGTGATACTTAAGGAGTTAGATGTAACTATAGGGGCAAAATGGTAAATTGGCCCAACTGTATTTACGAGCATTTGTGAAAGATTATTGTACTATTGATTGGTTATATCCAATGGACATAAAAATATATATGTGGTGAAAAGAGTACAACTGTCGATCTTTAGTGGAGTGTCTGGCAGTTAACGGATGGTGGATCTCGTGGCTAAAGAGTTTAGTCAACTATTCACATACAGTTGGAGCTTTAAGCCACAAGTCCATAAGGTTCCCTTGGTAGCTCAATGGATTCAAGTTGAGAATCAGTTTTTGGGTCAATTTGAAGTGTTCAAATTGACAAGAGGGAGTTTGTTTATATATGATATGTTTAAACTGGTCAATTATATATGATCTAGTTGACATGATGTATGAGATACATTAATTAGAGAAAAATGATATAAATATTATTTATATCTAGTGGAGGACAAAAAGGACTATAGTTTATATGTTGCATATGATGTGATATTAAAACTATAGGTTATAAATACAATATGATTATATTATTTTTAATTAAACAATTATGAGATAATTGTTGGTGGTTTTTCTCCATAACCATACGTGATAATGGGAGGTTGTATTTAGTTTTCGTAACTGAAGGATAAAATGAAAATAGTTTTCATTTTGAAAAGAGATCGGTTAATCGCTTCATTGATTTGTATACTGCCCATCGTCTAGCTAATAAGAGCATACATGATAGCTCAAGTTTTCCTAAACAATCGTGTACATGTGCAGTCGAACTAAACGATCGTGTAGCTTTTTCTAAATGATCACGTGCGAGATCGAGTTTTCCTAAACGATCGGCCCTGTTTACTAAATGATCGTGCACCTGTTTCTAACGATCAAGCACCCATCTATACGATAGATTCCAAACCTCTCCCACTTGGTTGGTCGTTGTGTGTGATCGTTCTTTCCTCCTTCTCTCTACCAAATCCAACAAAGCTCACACCTCCTGGATTCTCACTCCGAGAATACTGAGGTTACTGAGTGGTGGTGTCCTCCTTGCTACTTGTTCGTGTAGAAGACCATTCGGTGGTAAGCGACAGCAAGATTTGGTTGACGATTGGCTTAGCTTGCACAGCGACAACGTGAGTTGTTGATCTTGACGAGAGCGAGAGATACACAGAAGAAAGGTTCTTCAAAGGTGAGTCTTTCGGTTCTTTGCATTTAAGTTTTCAAATAATGTCATAATTTATTCTTAGATGCATAACTTGTTGTATATTTGTGAATGCGATATTTCTGTCACAATGAATTTAGAACGATCTTGCTTCCGCTCATAGGTCCTCTTTGATAAGAGTTCCTTCAATTGGTATCAAAGCTAGGTTATGATATTCCAAATCCATTGTTGTATAGAATAACATTTACTTTCTAAGTGGGTATAACATGTCTGCACTCTGTTTAAATGTTAAATAGTTTTATGGATGTGGATTAATGGAGTTTTCTGGGATGATGCCTTTGGTTATTTAATTGTTTTACATTTAAAGTTAATTGTAAGGCCCTTTGCATTTCTGGGCATATTAACTTACTATCAAGTCTGTAATTCAAAGAGTTTGAGTCACTGTGAGCCACTCGTGATGAGGCTTCAAGGTAAGGAGTTGCATTGTACTTCGAGGATGAACACGACCAAGCATTGGTCAGGTCGTGTAAACGATGGGGTAAGCAATCGTTAAGTATGGGATACTCAACAACATGTTAACGCGTGTGCACTAGATGACATGTAGCTCAGCAAGCTTCATTCCTTAGTTATTGACTACATATCGCGGAGTAAATTATTGCTTAAGCGCCTATTCTATGATCGTCTAAACGATCATGCTTCACAGCAACATCATCGTCTAAACAATCGTTTAGACTTGCGTGTTTGTATTTGGTGCTTTAAACGATCGAGTGCCTCATGCTTCATCGCATTGTAAATGGTACTCAATCATAGCTAAACGATTGTGGATACCCGACCAGTTTGTTAAACGATCGGGGAGGCTTTGTCCGGGCGGTTCAAGACCCGGTTTGCCTGTAAACCGATTTACTTGATGGAGTTAATGTAATAAATAGAATTTTATTTCCATTTTTTAGGCTTAATCTTCTCAGTCCATTAGTATTTGGTGAATGTACATAGGATGTATGTTTTGATTATATGTCACATGGTATGCCATATAGTTGAAATCCCACCTTAGGTTATGCATTGGTCATGCATCATCTCTATATTGTAAGTGTTATGATTTAGAGTTTGCATGATTTAAATTACATAAGAGCATGCTCATGCATCATATAATATAAGAGTTATATTTATGCATGCATTAAGCATAAACATGCATCATCTTTATATTATAAGTGTTATAGTTTAAGGGTGTATGGAAGCATGTTTGCTATGTTCATTACCAAGTATATAAAAGTTATATATAGTAATGAATGGACATTGCATGAAGCATGACACATAGATTAAATTTATACGTGTTATAAATACCTAGTTGTGCATGGTAATATGTATGGGTTTTTAGTTGTTTCTTTTATAAGAGTTATAAGGAAATTAGACCTAAAATCTATAAGAAAGACACACATGTGAACTTAGGTTTGAATCATGGTTTTAAGAGTGTTTTAAAACTTGGTGAAGATAGACCTAAGATCACGGTTCTAATAAGATTAACAACCTAAGGTTTAATCTTTTAATTAGTATAATAGGATTAAATTGACTAATAAAATATTAAATATGTAGCAAATCTATCTATAAGGGACCTTTTGTCTAAGGCAGATTCTATCTAGGCTGGGGTATTTAAGCTGACGAAAATGGAACACTCCTACCTGAAAAGATGAATTAAATAGATTTGATGCATGCATTCAAATTTGAGGACAATTCGTTAAAGAGTTTAATAAGACTACTTGAACTTGTTTAATTTCAAAGACAAGAGTTGGTTTTGAGCAAATTAAATTGACTTAGATAAAATCAGTAGCCGAATGGTCTAAGTTAATGAATCTCTAGGTAGAACATTCAATGGGAGGTACTTGGGGTATATGATACTTCATTTAAACCTCTTAGCGTTTCTCCATTTATGTTCACAATGTGAGATCTATCCTCGACCTCGTGACACCCTGGGAGTGTCCCCCTAAAGGATAGTGTTTGGGTAGGTCAATACCAAGGTGGACAGAGAGAATGTTCATAGTAAGTGGGAGCGGGACGTATGACAACATATCCCACGGTCTCTCTCGTTAGGTTGGATAACGTTTCTGTGCATCGTCTCGAGGCACCCTGGGAATGTCCCCCTAT
The DNA here is from genome assembly GCF_027475165.1 of Benincasa hispida. Lineage (NCBI taxonomy): Eukaryota > Viridiplantae > Streptophyta > Magnoliopsida > Cucurbitales > Cucurbitaceae > Benincasa > Benincasa hispida. The sequence goes on from NC_143483.1 coordinate 11,335,550, forward strand.
AGGATGACAGTTTTGCACGATTCTTTATCTGGTCTTTTGTATAGGATAAGGTCGCTTTAGTCTCTTGTCCTAATTTGCTTTTTCTTTACAGTGGGAGCATTAGGGCGGGACTCTAGGGTCGAAAATGAGAGGTTACACTTACGTGGAATTGTTAAGGATTAACAGTTCTAGATCGAACAAATGATGACTGTTAGGGTCAGTTACAAGAGTTGTTTCTTCCTAATGGTTGAGAGTGTCTCATCCTAATGATGTTTATCCTGCCTTGCTGGGGCATCATTGCGAAATAGAAGTCTTTTCACTTAGGGAACTTGGAAACTATTTTACTAAAATTAAAATTGGTGTTAAAATGTGGTATTGCGTAGACTTATTAAGTTTGTTCGTTTTTCAGCAACGTAATTATGGCTACAGTCACATTAGCTCTTTTAAGCGCTGAAAAACTGACTGGCAAAAACTACGCTAATTGGAAATATATGATCACAACTATATTAATCATCGATGACTTGATGTTTTTCCTTACAGAGGAGTGTCCTCCTATTCCACCTCAAAACGCCACTTGAAATTTTCGGAAGGCCTATGAGCACTGGACACAGGTGAACGAGAAGGCCCGAGCCTATATCTTGGCTAGTCTTAATGACATTTTAGCCAAGAAGCATGAGCCTATGATCTCAGGTATGAGATCATGGAGTCTCTACGGAGAATGTTCGGACAACCATTTGAATAGCTCAAGCATGAGGCTCTAAAATGCATCTTCAACTCCAAAATGGAGGAAGGCACCTCTATTCGCGAACATGTGTTCAACATGATGGTCCACTTCAATGTGACGGAGATGAATGTGTCTCGAATCAATGAGGGCAACCGGATTAGCATAATCCTATATTCGTTGTCAGATAGCTTTCTACACTTAGTCAGTAATGCGATTCTGAACAAAGTGGACTATACCCTTACAACTCTCCTCAACGAGTTGCATACTTTCTAATCCTTACTGAAAAGTAAGGAGAAAAAGGTTGGTGAGGAAAATGTTGCCTCGTCATCAAAGAAGTTCCATGAGGGTTCAACCTCAAGAACGAAGTCTGCACCTTCTACTTCTAACATTTCCAAGTGGAAGAAGAGGAAGAGTGGTAAGGGGAAGGGGAAGGCACTCGCTAACCCATAGCCTGTCGGCCAACGGGGTAAGTGTCCAACGTCGGTTGACAAGGGAAAATGTTTTCACTACAACCAGGATGGGCACTGGAAGAGGAATTGTCCTTGCTAGATCAAGGAGAAGAAGAAGACCAAGGCCAAGGTCAAACAAAGTAAATATGATTTACTAGTTTTGGAAACTTGTTTAGTGGAGAATGATGTTTCTGCCTGGATTATTGACTCTGGGGCCACTATTCATGTTTGTTTTTCTTTTCAATGGATCAGATCCTGGTGGCAACTAAAGGCTGGAGAGATGACAATGTGAGTAGACACCGGGCACGTCATCTCAGTTGTGGCAGTTGGAAGGATTCAGTTGACTTTACAGAAGAAGTTTATCATTTTGAATGATGTTTATGTAGTTCCTGAGTTAAAGAGAAACTTGATTTCTATAAAGTGTCTGATATAGTGTAATTATACTCTAAATTTTAATTTGAATAAAGTGTTTATTCATAAAGATGAAGTTGAACTATGTTCAGCAAATCTGGAAAATAACTTGTATGTGCTAAGGCCGCTAGCAACGAGTTCCCTCCATAACATAGAGATGTTTAAAACTGTTGTAACTCAAAATAAACGACAAAAGGTTTCTCCAAAAGAAAATACCCAACTTTGGCACCTTCGATTAGGGCACATCAATCTCAATAAGATTGAGAGGTTGGTGAAGAATGGACTTCTAAGCAAGTTAGAGGAAAATTCTTTACCGGTGTGTGAATCTTGCCTTGAGGGCAAGAGAACTAAAAGACCTTTTACTGGAAAAGGTTATCGAGCCAAAGAGCCTATAGAGTTAGTGCATTCTGAACTTTGTGGTCCAATGAATATGAGAGACAAGGGAGGCTATAAGTATTTCATCACTTTTACTGATGATTACTCTCAATATGGGTATGTTTATTTGATGCAACGAAAGTCTGAATCCTTTGAAATATTCAGAGAGTTTAAGGCTAAAGTTGAAAATGCATTGGATAGACGGATTAAAACACTTTGATCGGATCAGAGTGGAAAGTTCTTGGATTTGAAGTTCTAGAACTATTTGATAGAACATGGAATCGTTTTCCAACTCTCAGCGTCGAGTACACCTCAGCAGAATGGTATAGCAGAGAAAAGAAACAAAACCTTATTGGACATGGTTCGATCGATGATGAGTTACCCTTTCTTACCGAACTCATTTTGGGGTTTTGCAGTGGAAACTGTAGTGTATATCCTCAACTGTGTTCCTTCCAAGAGTGTTGCGAGAATACCTTTGGAGTTGTGGAATGGGCGTAAAGCTAATTTGTGCCACTTCCGCATATGGGGTTGCCTAGCACATGTGCTTGAGGCTAATCCAAAGAAATTGGAACCACGGTCGAGGTTGTTCCTTTTTGTAGGCTACCTCAAAGGTACACGAGGGGGTTACTTTTATGATCCTATTGAAAACGGAGTGTTTGTGTCTACGAATGCTACCTTCCTCGAAAAGGATCATATTAGGGAGAATAGCCCACGTAGTAAGATCGTGTTGCGTGAGCTTTCTAATAAAACTACAGAAACTTCAACATGAGTTGTTGAAGGGCCTGCTTCATCAGCAAGAGTTGTTGATGATAGTTCATCTGGTAGGTCAGTTCCACCTCAAGAGTTAAGGGAACCTCAATGTAGTAAGAGGGTGCAAACCCACCTGTTCGCTATATGGTTTTCACGGAAATCTTGACTATGATAGCTGATGGCGACATTGAGGATCCGTTGTCTTATTAGAAGGCAATTGAGGATGTTGACTAATGACATGCAGAAATGCATGCTATCTTAGTCCTTTTACTTAGAATTATGAAGGTTGTTAGGCAGAAATTGCGTCGATCGTGTTAGGAATTCATGAGAAAAAGAGTTTGTGTCGATCAGCATGTCGAATCTCAGCTAACCCATTACTTTGTGTTAATTATGCGTTCAATGTTCTATTTTTGTAGCCAATGCAGGAAATGAACGCAAACGCAAAAACCATACCATCGCATAGACGACTGCATGCGGAGAAACACTCCATCGCAAGGCAAACACATCGATCAACGCACGGATGTTGCGATAATCAGCCGTATACGTCCATTGCATGGGAGTTGCGCTCGTCAAGCGATTGCAGTCATCATGTAGAGTTGCGGTATTAAGTGAATGCGGCCATGGAATGATTGCGGCTACGCGACAACACATTCTAATGGGATCAATGCAAGGTTGGTGGAATGAACGCATCAACGCATCTACCTCGAAAAAATCCAAAGCTGATGCTGACATTTCATCTACCACGCCGTTGGTGGTAGAGGTTTAGAAAGGACGAACGCGTCGAACGTCAGACTCAGAGCAGTCCAATTAATGCTGTCGGCGGCCAAGCTCTATAAATAGAAGCCGATGAGCTAAAATTCATTTTATCCAAGGTTTTCGCCTGAAGTTCGCCTGGGGCAGATCCTTGTGATCCAGAAAATTGCGTGAGAAGATAGCTGAGAGTTTTTCACCTCTTTCATCCATTCCGAATGACAACTGGAGCCTTCGACTGGAGCTAGATCTCGAGAGAGTCAGCTCCTCCACCCATCCATGGTACAACCGGCAACCTTGACGCACATCCGCTGGAAGCAAAAGCAAAGTTTTGCTTCCAGCCGATCATTTCTTTTTCCTTTCTTTTCCTATATTGTATTGTATGACATTTTGAATTAAGAAATTGATACAATGCGTTTTTCAATGCATTTCTCTATTCCTTCGACTTCATCTCCATCTTCTTGTTTAGTATCTTTACTTTCATTGCAACACTTAGTGGGAGTGCTTGGGTATTGCATACTTAGTCATGTGGATTAGGAATATGAAGCATGTAGCAACCCACCGAGAGGTGTGCGTTGTACGAGTATGTGAATAATCTTATTTGCTTAGTGTGAAGCTACTGCAACGCCTGTCTATGGGTTACACATTGCTTGTCTATGAGTGAAAACAACAATCAACTGCCCGGTGGTTGGACGCATTAAGCAAGATATGCATTGTTCACTAGGGATAGTAACAATCTTAGATCAGCGAAGTTTATGCTATTTCTTGTATTATGTATGCTTCATTCGTCCATTAGGGATACTCAGGAGGGTAGTCTAAGAACAGGATCTAGGCTTGGGAAGATCAGGTCAGAATCTAGGCTTAGGAGAGCCAGATTAGAACACATAATACAAGAGATAGGCGCTTAGGAATGAACACTATTTGTTATTAACGCATCGCATGAATCCTAGAGATAGGATACGATTGAATGCGATCACCGCAGTGTTTTGTGTATTTTACATCATCGCATAGGAAAATAGTAGAGACTTAGGAATAAGCTCTATGGACACTTTTGCATTCAACACATGCGTCCTAGAATTAGGAGCACCGCATTTCCATTGGAAAATGTCTTGCCGTGTATGATTGTAGCATGATTGCATGGATTCCGTTGACTAGGATTACCCTTGCGATCACTCTTAAGTTTTGCAATGAAAACATCTCTGCATTTTATCTATTTTCCCACACATTTATTTCATGTCAAGGTTTGTCGCATCTCTACCTTTCATGCATGTTCTCATTGCGTTGTCTGTTAGATAGGAGTAGGAGTGGGATTAACATAGCAACATCCCCTTCATTATTTTATTTATACTGCCGCATGCACATCACCACAAACATATAGTTATAAGTTCTTATGTTCGACCTCGGATTACCCAAGAAACTTGCGTTCATGTTATACTTGGCGTGAACGCAAGAAAACTTGTGGCAGGACGCATGGTCATCGCATACATTCGTTAATGCAATTTTCATTCCAACGCATAACCATCGACGCGTGACTATCAACGCATATCTTAGGAACATGCATCGCATAATGCATCCACGGGATGGTTGTCGAGTAAAAATTGACTTCCAATTTTCGCGCACCATTAACCGGGATGAATGGGTCAAAGCCATGGATCTAGAGATGGAGTCGATGTACTTCAACTCAGTGTGGGATCTTGTAGATCAGCCTGATGGGGTAAAACCTATAGGTTGCAAATGAATCTACAAGGGGAAACAGGGTGCCAATAGGAATGTGGAAACCTTCAAGACTAGACATGTGCCAAAAGGTTATACCCAGAGGGAAGGAGTCGACTATGAGGAGACTTTCTCACCTGTTGTCATGTTGAAGTCTATCCGCATCCTCCTGTCTATTGCTGTATTTTATGACTATGAGATATGAAAAATGGACGTCAAGACTACCTTTCTGAATAGTAATCCTGAAGAGACCATTTATATGGTACAGCCTGAGGGGTTCATTGCCCAAGGTCAAGAGTAAAAAGTTTACAAACTGAATTAGTCCATTTACGGGCTGAAACAGGCGTCTCGATCTTGGAACATTCGGTTTGATACTGCGATCAAATCGTACATCTTTTACCAAAACGTTGATGAGCCTTATGTGTACAAGAAAATCATCCACAGTTCAGTAGTTTTCATAGTGTTGTATGTAGACGATATCCTATTCATTGGGAATGATGTAGGACTATTGACTGCAGTTAAGAACTGGCTAGTATTCCAATTCCAAATGAAAGATTTGAGAGAAACTCAGTTTGTTCTTGGTATTCAGATTTTTTGGGATCAGAAGAACAAAGTGCTAGTACTGTCTCAGGCATCGTATATTGACAAGATGTTGCTCAAGTACTCGATGCAAAACTCCAAAAGGAGCCTACTGCCTTTCAGGCATTGAGTTACATTGTCTAAGGAAATGTGTCCTAAGACGCCTCAAGAGGTTAAGGAGATGAGACGGGTCCCCTATGCATATGTCGTTGGCAGTTTGATGTATGTGATGCTCTGTACTAAACCAGACATCTCTATGTTGTAGTGTTGCGAAGCACTAAGCAGGGGTGCATTGCCTTTGGCTCAGGAAGTTCCTGGAAGTTGTTCCATACATGTGATGGTGGATCTCGTGGCTAACGAGTTTAGTTAGCTAATCGTGTAGCTTTTTCTAAAAGATCACCTACGAAAGCGAGTTTTTCTAAACGATCGTGTCCTCACTCACATGCATCCTAGAAAAATTCCTAGGAGGTCACCCAACATATGATTGCTCCAAGTAAGCACGCTTAACTTTGGAGTTCTTATGATTGAGCCACCGAAAAAGAAGGTGCACCTTGTTGGTATAGGTAGTGGCTTTCAATTCTTTTAAGTCTTTCTTAACCATTCTTTCATGTCCTCAGGATCCCTCTCATTTAGATGTGATATCGGTTCATTCATGTACCCTTTTTGAACTCGAGTCGTTACATGTAATTTTCTTTTATGTTTATAAGTTTAAAGAGACTCTTTATGATGTTGCCACTCACTGAGCTAAAGGTTCATGCTTTTCTCTTATGTTTTCCTTTGCAAGTAGTAGAAAAGTCCAGGTTGCTGTGAGATTTCGAGATCTGCCATGAGCTAGAATGTTATTGTTGGGTTGATGCACTAAATCTCGTAGGGTCCTATAGTTTGTAATTGTATTGTACAAACATTTTATTGATGTACTAAAATATGTGATGTTTTATTTCCAAGTTAGTTGCATTAACCACAAACCAATAAACTAACATCCAAGTTTATCTTGTAGTTTATACATGTATGTAGAGACATATAGGTAGATCATGTTTAAGTGATAACCTAAATGGTCTGTAGTAGATGGATAAGGTTGGATACCTTATCCTGGTGACATTACGAGTATGATCTGCTTTGTAGATGTTACAATTGTTGTAAATTGCTACAAATGATTTGATTCTGATCATTCATATGGAGACATTTCAGCGGGGATATTCTATACAAAGAAGTTTGTACAAGACCTAAACCATAAAATGACTAGTCTCATTATATAACGCCGTTCATAATAGAAACTTACATTTCACTAGGATGACCATAGGTAACATGACCTGAATTCTGAGTGAGTTGTGAACTCCTGCCTATAAAAGCGGTCCTTTGATTTGTATGGGTGAAAGTGGCCAGATCGCCGACTCAACAAGCCTACCATTTTGGGAATTCGTGTGATAGGGGAGCTGGGAACACAGCTACACAAGAAGGAATTCATACCTTCTTTAATGTCAGAGCAAGTAGACAAATTGCTCCCTTAAGGGCTGATTATAGGGCTTGAACAATGTGCACCACACCCTCTCCTAGCCCAAGAGGGGTTTGGTCATAGTTGGACTATGATTTATTGTTCATTAAAGGATCAATAGTACTTAAGGAGTTAAATGTAACTACAGGGGCAAAATGGTAAGTTTGGCCAATCTGTACTTACGAGCAATTTGTGAATGGTCATTGTACTATTGATTGGTTATATCCAATGGACACAAAAATATATCTTTAGTACGAAGAGTGCAGTTGTCAATCTTTAGCGGAGTGTCCGACAATTAGCTGATGGTGAACAATTTAATTAAAGAAGTTTAATTAATTATTCACGTAGCATTGGAGCTTCAAGCTACAGGTCCATGAGATCCCTTTTGTAACTTAACGGGAATTGATGAGAATGAATTTTTGAGTTAATTTGAATTGTTCAAATTAATTGAGGGAATTGATTATATGTGATATAATTAATTTAATCTAATTATATATGATATAATTACTATAATGTATTTTGATACATAATAATATAAAGTTTATTTGAGAGGAAATAAATATTTGAATATGATTCAAATATTAATTATATGAATTTGATTCACATAATTAAATTTAATATAAATTAGATTTATATTAAATATCATTTGTGAGAGAATAGAAACTATAGGTTATATTGTATTTGATACAATATAAAAACTATAGATTATATGTTATATTTGATATAACATATAGTTTAATATATATATTATATGATAAGGTAGTTATCATACAAATATATATTAAATTGATTTATGATAATAAATTAATTTAATTTGATTTATTTTGAAAATCATTTTGGAAGGGAGTTGTAACTCCCTGCCCCCTCTTTTCTCTAAAAAACGTGCTAGTGTGCAGAAGAGAAGTAGTTATTCTTCTTCCTGATGTGGTCTTCACATAAAGGGAATAAATCCATAGAAACGTTCTAAGATTTTTGGAATCCATCACTTCCTCTCATATCTCTCAAAATCTCTCTCTTCCAAAATAGCCAAAGCCCACAAAACTCCTGGATTTTCACCTAGAGAAAACAGAGGTAATATTTGTGGTGGTGTCCTCATTGGTGGTTAGAGGGTTCGAGGTTGTTCGTGACAAGATTTGGAGAAGGAATCTCATGAGAAAGAGTGCTTCAAGGGTAAGGTTTCTTAAACTTTTTTTTTTCTTTTCTGTAATCTTTGTTTTAAAGCATGGTACATCTATCTTATAAATGCATAATCTGTATTTTTTTTTGCTGTAAAATTTATGCTTTGTAAATTTTGGATATTTGGTCTGATCCCATGCTTCTGCTCAAGGATCTTCAATGGTTCCTTCAATTATATATAACTTGTATTCAAGATTGGGCAAATATTTGTAAAACTCTATTGAAATTTGTATAAATAGATGATTTTCAAATGAGATGTATTAGAGAAGTTTCAAGCAGTAGATATCACAAAAGGATGGTATATGTCATCCTCACACCTCCATTGGGGATTCAAAAGTGAACTTGGGAAGGGGTTTGACAAGTTAGTATTATAGCATAAGATTTTGGGAATGGGTTTATTAGTATAAGCATGATGACATTATAATATGTCTAATGTGTGATATATTGTAGGAAACCATGCCCCGTAAAAGTGGTTGACTTTGAAAGCAACTGCCGAAAGAGACTCATGATGCTACTTCTAAATCAATGGAAGAAGACCAGAGTAAGTCTAGTCGTCCGTAGTTAAGAATTGAAAGAGGAGAGCAACTCTTAGGGAGATTTGCTCAGTTTGTAGCAGAAGGATTAGGAGCATGGTCAGTGGACCCAAAAAAGCGTTTCGAAATCGAAAGGTTAAAGGCACTAGGTGCCACAACTTGCCAAGGAACTACAAACCCAGCCGACATTGAAGCTTAGTTTGTGCTGATAGAAAAGTGCTTCAGGGTAATGCAATGCCCTGACGATAGGAAGGTAACTTTGGCTACCTTTTTATTGCAAAAGATAGCTGAAGATTGGCAGCGTATGTTAAAAAGTAAAAGGAGGATGGGGAATGAGTTTACCTAGGAAGAGTTTAGGAAAGCTTTCCATGAGAAATTCTATCCCTAATCGTTTTGCGACGCAAAGCGAAATGAATTCTTAAGACTTGTACAAGGCACCATGTCGGTGGCCGAGTACGAGCAGAAGTACACTGAACTTAATAGATATACTGCCAATATAATTGATGATGAAGAATAGAGATGCAAGAGGTTCGATAAGGGATTAAAAGCAGAAATCCGCACACTTGTAACTGTCGATGTTGATAGATTGGAATTTTCCAAATTAGTTGAGCTGGCAATGCGGGTAGAAGCTAATCTAGCTAGGGAAATCGAGTCGGAACCCAAAGATTTGGGAGAATAGAGTCAGAAGGTTACAATAGGGGTTTCGAGTAAGAACATATCTAAGATCAATTCCAGAAAACGGAAAATGGAAGTAGAACTCTCACAGGATGAAGTACACACTCAATACCCTGGAAAATCCATCGCGAGTGTAAATCGGAAACCGTGGTGCTTCGAATGTAAGTGGTATCACTTAGGGCGATGCTATGGAGGTACTGATGTGTGCTACTGTGGGGAAGAAGGTCACTACAAGCGGAACTACCCATGGTCTAAACAAGAAGATAAGGAGAAAACAAAGACTTTGGAAACCTGAAATGCGAATTTATCTTTCTAAAGTTAAACTTTTTAGTTGAACTTATATTATCTAGACCAACTATTATTGTATATATATGTTTTATAATGAATGAGGTACTTTGACTTTATGATGATTTTTGTTTGTTCATTAAACTAACAGATGGGAATAGAGGAAAAGAGAAACCCTTTCTGCATGATATGTGAAAAGAACCACATGGGAGAATGTTTGCGAGGAACAAACGGGTGTTATATATGCAAGCAAGTAGGACACATAGGAAAGAAATGCCCGAAATTTTTTTGATTTCTAAGACATCGGGACGCAGTGACTAGTTGAAGTACAAATCTTCCCTACCGAAATTGTCATAGAAACCATAAGAAAGACTAGGAAGGAAGAGAAAGACTATGTTTAAAATGTGAACAACAGGTCATCACTGCAAGGATTGTCCAGCAAATAGCCTAGATAATTCAAAGAAAGCTTGGAAATATTATTGGTATTAAATATCAAAGGTTGTATATATGTAAATACAAGAATAACTAAGGAAAGTGTAACCTGTAAAAGCTTGGTAAACAAATGAATAAAAAAGAGTTTCTATAGTTAGTATGATCCAATTTCAAGGACGAAATTTCATAAGGGGGAGATAAATTGTAAACCCTGAACCCTATTTTCCCTACGGTACGTTAATAAGTAGTAATGAAAACTAAGTTTAAAAGAATGTTATGCTGTAAGGAAAAAGCTTGAGAATGATAAGGGAAAAGAATATTCTAAGGGTTGAAGCATATATCTCTTGGGTAAGAACTTGTTTATGTGCCTAGAAGGAAGAAGGAAATTTACCTAAGTGTAAACCTTGCGTTGAAGCCTTGATGCATTGAGGACCAAGGTTGGCACGACAACCATGTATAGGTACGGTGGAAAGGTGTGGTGCAAGACATGTGCTGATGGGGGCAAATTTTATGCATGCATGAGTTAGCAAGGGCCGAGAGGGATGCCATGTGGTGAGCGTTGGCCTATGCATTAATAGTATGACAAGGACGCTTGCATGGACAAGGATACTATAGGCGATGTAGCTTAAGCGTGCGATGGTATACGATGGCCAGTAAGGATGTGCATTGGGTGCAAGAGGAGTGCTGAGGCATGCGCTGGTTAAGTAGTTTATACGTTTAAGGTGGCCTATCCGATGCCAAGGCCGGTGGGCTATGCGATGCCGAAGCTGGTGGGTTGTGCAATGATGATTGCTATGCGTTAATAAGGTGGTATTGAGCCATACGTTGAAAGTACTACCATGGATGCATGAGGAAGGTGTTGAATGCATGGAGGTTGGCTGTTGATGCAACCATGAGAGGAGTCTTGGAGGACAAGGTCAAGTTGACAGCACAATGAAGTACGTGCCTCAACCAAATGAAGCACTAGACAAACCTAGTAGGAGGTGGACGCATATTAGGGAATGCAATGGAGACCTATGTGTTGGACATGGCATGGAAAGGACATCTCAAGCTCATGCAAGGAGGTGGTGTCTGATAGAGTATATTAATATGCAACAGAGAAAATTAGAATCAACAAGCACTCTAATTATACTTAATTTGAGTTTAAAACATTCTTCAAAGTAACTATTACAGAAGAGGGTTTGCTGAACACAATACCTTTGAAGAAACCTCTTCAACACTAACTGAGTTCTACGTAAATGTGCTTCAATCTACAGACCACCACGAAGATCTTCTCTACTATTTGATGGAACACGAGACATACGCAGCAGAAAAAGGACCTAATTACACTATAATTGCTTTTAATTAAAAGGAAATTAGTATGCAATTGAAGGGGAAAAAAGTAAATTAAAAATTACCTTTGAAGCTCCCAAAATGCTTTTATTCGCTGAATCTCGACTCGAACTCTTCCGGACCACCACTAGAGCTGACCTACTATCCTCTGGACTCTGAACCGGGTTGTAGGACCCGATGTATGAAGAACCCGAGAGAGATAAAGAGATGGAAAAAAAGATGGAAATTTTTTGTTTGGGTTTTTATTTTTTCAGCCCAAATTTAGAAAACAAGTTTGGCAAAAATGGCAAAAAAAATTTCATTCAAATTGAAAGCCCAATTTATAGAAAAAAGCCATGCAACAATTGCATAAAACAAATCCATAAAAATCCAACACCCAGAATCCACTATCTAAGTGAGCTTAATGTCTCCACTATAAGCCAACACCTAACCCACTATTTTGTTAGTGGAATTATCCAACAAAAGTTTGGATTTTCCCACTAACTTTAGTCAAAGGGCAAAATAGTCATTTTGTCAAAGTCAAACTTTGACCAAAAATTCAACATTTTGACTTTTTATGATTTTTTTCGTGTTGACTAATTTTGACTTCCCGAGCATAAATCCGCATTCATTTTCTCGAAATTCAAATATGAATCCGCATTCACATTTGAACATTTTGATTTTTTATGATTTTTTTCGTGTTGACTAATTTTGACCTCCCAAGCATGAATTTTGACCTCCCGAGCATGAATCCACATTCATTTTGACCTCCAGTGCATCTACTACCACGATCACGAATTCTGATACCAAGATGCCCTGGCGATGGCGCAGCGGAATTCGTGATTGTGCCGCTGGGACTAGTTTTTTTTACGCTTCCGCATCATGACATTTAGAGTCCTTATTTTTCTCTTAATGTTTAGTTTTATTGTTTTAAACTTATTATTAAGGATTATTTCTTTTATATACTTTTAGTAGTCTTTACGAATTATGGGTACCCTATTATTGTTTTAACAATTGCATTTAATAAATGCCTTTTGAACTTCTCTTGTTTAATTAACCTTTATTTCAACATAATTGAGCGTCGTTTTAAATTCTATGCATGCATTTATTATAGTAACGACCTAACCTAAGTTCTAGGGGGTCGGGTCGTTACATCCACTTTGAATTTTCAAAATTTTTTTTGTTTTCAAATTTAGTTTTTCAAAAATTTATTTCTAAAACCAATTTTTAAATAAACCAATTTATTTAGTTTTATAAAATTAATTCAATTAACTAATTTTAAATAAAACTAATTAATTAAACCTTTTAATTAATTTTGTTAATTTAATATCTAATATTAAATTAATTAAAAAACCAATTCCATTATAATGAAATTAATTTTATGCAATTAATATTTAAATCATATTTTAAACATTAATCGATTCTCCAATTTCGTTTAATTTCGATAAAATTAAACATTTCAATTGTATCGAATATAATAAATTGAAACCCTAATTGAATTTGAACATTTCAAACTCTAAACCCTAATTTCAAATCTCATCAAGATTACTCAATTTACTAATTCAAATTACGAGCTAGTAGAGGGACCTTATGAACCTACAGATCATGAGCTCCAACGATTTGTAATTAATTGGTTAACCTCTTTAAACCAAATTAATCACTATTCGTTAACTACCAAGACATTCCACTATAGCTCGATAGTTGCACTCTTCTCACTGTAGATATATTTCTGTCCATTTTAACCATAATCGGTAAGTCAATCCTTCACAAATCGTTCGTATTTACAGCTGGGTCAAAGATTACTATTTTACCTCTGTAAATACATCTTACTCCTTAACCTCCCACTGATCCTCCATTGAATAATTGGTTTATAGTCTAACTTATAAATCATAACCCTCTCTTCCATGAGAGGGCAGACCCCATTGTTCAAGACGGGTAGGAGTGAATTCCATATTACAAAGTTGTCCCAACTATCTATCCAGTCTTATCCCCAAAATAGGAGATTTATTGAGCAGTGTTGTTGGACTATTCTCACCTATGCAGATCAAAGGATAATCCCAAATAAACAGGAGTTCATAGTTAGCTTAGGATTAAGATCAAGTTACCCTAGGTCATTGAGTTTGAGATAGTCAATTTTAATAGTAAACGATTGTTATAAAGAAAAGTGACTATTTCAAGGTTCGGTATTTATGCAAACTCATTGCACAGGATGCCTCCACTCATATGTCTCTACATGCATGATTTTTGGATCACATCATTTGCATCAATATACAAAATGGAGCACATCCAATAGTGTCACCAGGATGAGGTACCCAATCTCATCCGTATACTTATAGACCATTTTGGCTACATACTAAAACTTGATCCATTTTTATGTCGCTACATAAAGTTAAAATATTCATATTATAGCCATGGATTCGTTTATTGGATTTTCCTAAAAGGATGCAATATCAATAATAATTTATTGATTAAAAAACTCAACAACATTTTTATTGATAAATAGAATATGTTACCAACATTTACGAACTATAAGTTTAGGACATTCCTAACAGTGTCAAGGACCCTTATGCTGGACATTGCGTGGTGCTGACACTTAGGATTTTCATACATTACATGTGGCATGCGTTGAAGGCTTGTAGTTGATGACCAAGAAGCTTCCTTAAAACCTATAAATACCCCAACAATGTTTCATTTCATCTCACAACACATTTTTCTTCAAAAGAGGCTCAAAAGAGAGTTTTTTAGGGAAAATTAGGGTTTTTGTGGGAAGACCATGCGTTGACCACAAGAGGATTGCGTTGATCAAAAGTAATCCATGCACCTAACACTGTCCATGCGATGATCAAGTGTTGTCCATGGGTCCTGAAGGTGTTGTCATGCGTCCAACAACTTAAGAGAGGCTTACCTTGTGTCCAACTATTGTCCAAAGATGTCTAGGATCCTAGTTTCATATCAGCACGACAACGAACAGCTAAAAGACCAAAGGTTTCTCCTAAGTAAAACGACCATCTTTGGCATCTAAGGTTAGGTCACATCAACCTCAATAGGATTGAGAAGTTGGTGAAAAGTAGACTTCTAAAGAGTTTAGAAGAAAACTCCTTGTTGGTGTGGGAATCATGCCTCAAAGGCAAGATGACCAAACAATCTTTTACTAGAAAAGGTTACAGAGCCAAGGAAGTCTTGGAGCTTATACATTCAGACCTTTGTGGTCCAATGAATGTTAGAGCTTGGGATGGGTATGAATATTTCATCTCTTTCATAGATGATTATTCAAGGTATGGGTATTTCTATCTAATGCAATGTAAGTCCGAAGCCCTTGACAAGTTCAAAGAGTATAAGACTGAAGTTGAAAACTTGTTAGGTAAAAAGATAAAAACACTACGATTTAATCGTGGTGGGGAGTATATGGACCTCAAATTCCAGAACTATGTGATGGAACATTTGATTGCATCCCAACTTTCAGCCCCAGGTACACCTCAGCAGAATGGTGTATCAGAAAGGAGAAACAGAACCTTGTTGGACATGGTTCGGTCTATGATGAGTTATGCTCATCTTCCAGACTCGTTTTGGGGTATTACAATAGAGACTGCATGTTATATGCTGAACAACTTCCCTCGAAAAGTGTTTCTAAAACACCTTTTGAGCTGTGGAAAGGCCATAAAGGTAGTTTACGCCACTTCAAGATTTGGAGATGTCCGGCCCACGTGCTTGTAACTAACTGAAAGAAGTTGGAACCACGTTCGAAAGTTTGCCTCTTTATAGGCTACCCTAGGGAAATGAGGGGTGGATACTTCTATGATCTGAGTGAGAACAAAGTTTTCGTCTCTACAAATTCTATCTTCTTGGAAGAATACCACATCCAGGATCATAAGCCACGGAGTAAGCTCGTTTTGCGTGAGATCTCTAGTGAGACTGAAACTACTGAGGGCTCAACAAGAGTTGTTAAAATGGCTGACAGATCAATAAGAGTTGTTGAGGTCAGAAAATCTAGTCAACCAGCTCAAGAGTTGAGGCTGCCTTGACATAGTGGGAGGGTTATGAACCCACTGGATCGCTACATGGGTTTGACTGAAGCCCAAAATGTCATTTCGAATGATGGGGCCGATGATCCGTTGTATTTTAAGGAAGCAATGAAGGATGTTGACAAAGATGAATGGATTAAGGCCATGAACTAGGAAATGGAGTCTATGTACTTCGATAACGTTTGGGAGCTTGTTGATCCACCTGATGAGGTAATACCTATTGGGTGTAAGTGGATCTATAAGCGAAAGAGAGGTGTAGATGGAAAGGTGCAAACCTTTAAGGCTAGACTCGTGGCAAAGGGTTATACCCAGGTTGAGGGAGTTGACTATGAGGAAACTTTTTCACCTGTTGTCATGCTCAAGTCTATCAGGATTCTCTTGTCCATAGCCACATTTTATGATTATGAAATATGGCAAATGGGCATCAAGACTGTCTTTCTTAATGGTAATCTTGAGGAGACCATCTATATGACTCAACTAGAGGGGTTCATAGTTCCAGATTAAGAGCAAAAAGTTTGCAAGCTTAATAAGTCCATTTATGGGCTGAAACAAGCATCTAGATTTTGGAACATAAGATTTGACATTACGGTCAAATCGTTTGGCTTTGATCAGAATGTTGATGAGCCTTGTGTCTACAAGAAAATCATTAAAAGCTCAGTAGCTTTCCTGGTACTGTATGTGGATGATATCCTACTCATTAGGAATGATGTAGGAAATCTGACTGACATTAAGAAATGACTAGCTGCCCAGTTCCAAATGAAAGATTTGGGTGAGGCATAGTATTTTCTAGGGATCCAGATCATTCGGGATCGTAAGAACAAATGGTTAGCCCTATCTCAGGCATCGTACATCAATCAAATATTGATCAAGTACAGGATATAGGATTCCAAAAGGGGTTTGTTACCTTTCAGACATAAAATCATTTTGTTTAAAGATCAATGTCCTAAGACACCTCAAGAGGTTAAGGAGATGAGACGGATTCCCTATGCTTCAGCTATAGAAAGCTTAATATATGCAATGTTGTGTACCAGACCCAACATTTGCTATGCAGTAGGGATTGTCAGTCGGTATCAGTCCAATCCAAGATTTGATCACTAGGCGACGGTCAAGAAGATCCTTAAGTATCTTCGGAGAAAAAGGGACTACATGCTCGTGTATGGAGATAAGGATTTGATCCTTACAGGATACATGGACTTTGACTTTCAAACAGGTAGAGATTCTCGCAAATCGACATCGGGGTCAATTGTCACTCTGAATGGAGGGGCTGTAGTATGGCGAAGCATCAAGCAAGGATGCATCGTGGACTCCACTATGTAAGCCGAATACGTAGCCGCTTGTGAAGCAGATAAGAAGGCTGTTTGGCTGAGGAAATTTCTTTCTGATTTGAAAGTTGTTCCAAATATGGATTTGCCTATCACTCTGTATTGTGATAACAGCGAAGCCGTGGCAAATTCAAAGGAGCCTCGGAGTCATCGTCAGGCTAAGCACATAGAGCGAAAATACCACTTAATCATGGAAATTGTGCATTATGGTGATGTGATAGTTATGAAGATCGTTTCGGAGCACAACGTTGTTGATCCTTTTACAAAGACTCGCAAGGCTAAAGTTTCGAGGGTCACTTGGAGAGTCTGGGTATACGAGACATGCGGCATCTTGTCTAGGGCAAGTGGGAGATGATACAGGGGTATACCTTAGTTTATTGTTTATTGTACATATTTTATATTGTATTGTACATTAGTCTCCTGAGGCATTAGGACAAGTGGGAGATTGTTGGGATTGGTATCCTAATTCTCCTGGAGTCTCGTTATTTGTAATGATACACATTGTTTTATGAATAAAATAATTGTTATTTCATTCTGGTATTTACTCATATCCAATAAACAAAGCTTCATGGTTATCTTATGTAAACTTAAGCATGTATATGTGATATACAAGTGGATCATGCCTTAAGTGATAACCTAAATAGGTCTGTAGTATAAGGATTAAGGTGGGATTCCTGATCCTAGTGATACTACGGATACGGTCCGCTTTGTAGAGGTTTGCAAGTGTTGTAAACTACTATAGATGGTAGATCATGTGAAGACATGCAAACAGGGGTGTCCTATACAAAGAGTTTATATAAGACTGGACCACGAGATGACTAGACTCTGTATATAACGCCGTTGATACTAGAGACTTACATCTCACCTAAATGACCATAGGTGACACGACCTCAATCCTGAGTGTTTTGGGAACTCTTGCCTTCGAGGACGGTCCTTTGATAACCTAAATAGGTCTGTAGTATAAGGATTAAGGTGGGATACCT